>NW_008813757.1:0-250 GCF_000699105.1 Pygoscelis adeliae | reverse complement strand
CTGGGCAGGCACCCAGTGTGTGGTGACCCTGGCAGCCAGCGCTGCTCGTGCTGCCAGTGCCATGCTCTCCTCTTCCCGCAGTGAGACGGACGCTGAAGAGCGGGCTCAGCGATGACCTGGTGCAGGCGCTGGGCCTGGGGCGGGCGTCCGGCATGGAGGTTTGAGGGGGCCGAGGGGGCTCATGCTGCTCCCTACTGTCAGCAGCCTCCAGGGCAGGACGTGGTGGCAGCCCCTGCTGCTCCAGGACTGG
>NW_008813756.1:0-250 GCF_000699105.1 Pygoscelis adeliae | reverse complement strand
AACAAACTCTCCTTCCTGAGCCACCTGTTCTGCAGGGCACCTCTTAGAGAAACACGTGCACTTCAGTCTTTATTGATCACTTCTGTTTCGCAGGACAAAGGTGTTGATATGCTGATGAGCTCAGGCTGTATAATAGCAAAGTTTCGGTTTTATCTTGGCTGCCTGGTGGTTTATTAATGGTAATGAGTAGGTAAATGTCAGTTCCCTTCTGGATCCCACATGTAAGCAGACAGCATTTTCCCTGATAAAT
>NW_008813755.1:0-250 GCF_000699105.1 Pygoscelis adeliae | reverse complement strand
GACCCTGGCTCGGGTGGTTTGGGGGGCTCGGAGGGGGCTCAGGAGGCTGAGCATTTCCAGCGCTGAGCCCCTGTGGGCATCACTGAGGGGGAGGAAAGGTCCCTGGCTGGGGGTTCTGTGCCCCATCCATGGCTGGGGGGTCCCATGCCCCAACCCCGGCCAGGTTTCCCCTGTCCCATCTCTGGCTGGGGGTCCCATGTCCCATCCCCGGCTGGGGGGGGTCCCATCCCCCTTGCCACCGTCCGGGGAC
>NW_008813754.1:0-250 GCF_000699105.1 Pygoscelis adeliae | reverse complement strand
AGCCCCTAGAGGAGCCAGCCCCCTGCCCCAGGACACAGGGGTGGCACCAGCAATGTAGTGCTGGGGGCACCAGCCTGGAGGGTGCCCATGAGCTGTCAGGGCACCGAGCCCCTGACAAGCACCTGCCCAGGCAGCAGGGACTGTCCCAAGCTGCTTGGCCAAGGACCTGCCCCAGGATGCCAGGGACGATGTCAGGCTGTGGGGTCCTGTGGGCACCATGCCCAGCCCCGGCTTCAGCTGTTCCCGTCCC
>NW_008813753.1:0-250 GCF_000699105.1 Pygoscelis adeliae | reverse complement strand
AGTTGCCAGCTGCGGTTAAACCACAACAAAAGCACAGCATAAATTGGACTCTTTTGGTCCCATCCACATAGGAGCTATTCAGAGCACATAAAAAGAGAGTCTGGGCTGGTGTTAAGGCACCAGTCTAGACTCCGAGAGTTTCGTCTGTTGCTGCTCCAGAATTTGCCTATTCCCAGTAAACCTGTGTATTGGGTTTATGTGGCAAGATTTTAGTAGCAGGGGCAGGGGCTGCAGGGGTGGCCTCTGTGAG
>NW_008813752.1:0-250 GCF_000699105.1 Pygoscelis adeliae | reverse complement strand
TTGTTGTCACTTTCAGCAGTTTGATGTAACAGAAGTTTGGCAAAAACACCCATTAGAAATTAATTGTATCCGAGACTCCTGGGATAATCCTGAGGACTGGAGAAAGTCAAGTATAATTACTAAATTCATAAAACGAAACAGGCCGGCTAATATTGATCCCCAGGAACATTGTAGAGTTAATTGTTCAGTAATCAAGGAACAAGCATCTGAGAAAAAAGGGAGGGGGGACCCAAACAAGATGGACTGTCAA
>NW_008813751.1:0-250 GCF_000699105.1 Pygoscelis adeliae | reverse complement strand
TAACGGTGATGGTGACGGTGATGGGGATGGTGACGGGGTGGTGCCCCCTCACCCTGCAGTGTACATCCCCGATGAGTGGGAGGTGTCGCGGGAGAAGATCACGGTGATCCGGGAGCTGGGGCAGGGCTCCTTCGGGATGGTGTACGAGGGGCTGGCACTGGGGCTGGCCACCGAGGGCGAGGAGACCAAGGTGGCCCTGAAGACGGTCAACGAGTTGGCCACCATGCGGGAGCGCATCGAGTTCCTCAAC
>NW_008813750.1:0-250 GCF_000699105.1 Pygoscelis adeliae | reverse complement strand
CCGTCTCTGTCGTTTCGGACCCAGGAAATGATTTGGGAAGAAGCTGCGGGCAGGCAGGCGGGAGCGGGGAGAACAGCCCGGCATTGTCCCTCCCGTCCCCGGTGCAATTAACTGGAAAACAAGACGAGGAAAAACGAGCCAAGAGCCTGCCGGCGGGGCAGTGCCCAGCTCCGCGGGGCAAGCCTGCGTCCGCACCCCCAGCTCACCAGCTTGCTGCTGCTGAGCAGAGCGCTGCACCGTGCTTTGCACC
>NW_008813749.1:0-250 GCF_000699105.1 Pygoscelis adeliae | reverse complement strand
GCGGCAGACGCGCCTCCCGGCGCGGGCAGCAGCTCGAGGCACACGCAGGGTCACTTATCTCTCTTTTTGCGTCCCCAGCGCGTCCTGTCAGCAGTAATTGTGGCCTCGGTGGTTGGCTTGGCTGAGCTGTACGTAATGGTGCGGACCCTTGAAGGGGACCTTGGGAAACTATAATCGCACGCGTCCCCGTGAACTGCGGCCCTCATCCTGGAGGCTTTTGCCCTCCCCAGGAGTCTTGAATTTGGGGCAG
>NW_008813748.1:0-250 GCF_000699105.1 Pygoscelis adeliae | reverse complement strand
CTGACCATCCCTGAGGAGACCTGCAGCCTCCGGCCCCCTCTCCCGCCGCGATTTATAATAAATATTAATTTACTGATCTCAAGCCAGCTTAGGTTTTATTAAGCTTCCTCAGTTTTCTAATATATAAGAGTAGGGCTAATCCAAAGAGCCAGTCTCCTTTTTGGGAGAGCTCTCTAACGTGTTTATAAACCCATTAACCATCCGGTTACGTGTCCCGCTGACTGACACGCGGAAAAGTAACTTCACAACT
>NW_008813747.1:0-250 GCF_000699105.1 Pygoscelis adeliae | reverse complement strand
GTGTGTGCATGCAGCAGCGTGCGTGCATGTGCAGCAGCGTGCGTGCATGCAGCAGCATGTACATGTTTGCAGCAGTGTGCGCGCAGCGGTGCATGTGCGCGCGTCGGTGTGCGTGCAGCTCTGTGTGTGGGTGCCTGCAGCAGCGCGCGCATGCAGCAGCGCACGCCGCGCTCTGCGCTCACGCAACGTGCATGCGTGCAGCCGTGCAGCCTCCGTGCAAGCAAGGCTCTGTGCCAGCTCATGGCTGCCC
>NW_008813746.1:0-250 GCF_000699105.1 Pygoscelis adeliae | reverse complement strand
GAGGGTGCCGACAGCCTGGTGAGTGCCGGTGCCAGCCCCGGGGGGAGGAGTTGGGGAAGGGGTGGTGGGGTGCGGGATCCCCCCGTAGCCATCCTTGCTGGGAAGATGGGGACATGGGGCAGCGACATGGCATCTCCTGGATGGCCTTGTGTGGTGTGGGCTGAAGACACCCCTGGAGCCCCTAAGAGCCAGTTTGGCTCCTGGCTGTGCCGTGCTGGCTGTGCCATGCCGGCTGTGCTGTGGTGGCAGT
>NW_008813745.1:0-250 GCF_000699105.1 Pygoscelis adeliae | reverse complement strand
CCGTGCCCCAAGGGGGCTCCGGCGCCGCTGGCCCCCAGCGGGGCTCTCCACTTGCTTGTCATGGGCTTCGCCAGTGCCAGAGACCGGTGCCCACTTGTTGGGGACCCCCTCGAAGATGAAGTAGGCTGGGTTGGTGTAGCCACTGGCTGGCTCCGGGAGGCTGTGGGGCCGGCTCCTGCAAAGCACAGGGAGAGGGCTCAGCATCACCCCATGGCCGGGGCTCGTGGTGGGGCAGAAACCGGCTGGGGTA
>NW_008813744.1:0-249 GCF_000699105.1 Pygoscelis adeliae | reverse complement strand
ACTATTCTATGATTCTATGATTCTAATGTTAATATCTTTCTGGAGGTGTGTTATTTGCTCTAACCTAAGCCAGGACCAATCTCAAAGTTATCATACAGTCCCCATTTAGTAAACCATAAGGAAAACATCTTTAACAGCACGACTTCAGTCTGAAAGAGTAAAGGAAAAAATTATTCACTAGAATGTTATACTATTCCTTGTCATAACTTTTGCTTAGCTGTCTGTCACATCCCACCTAGGAGAAGGGGA
>NW_008813743.1:0-250 GCF_000699105.1 Pygoscelis adeliae | reverse complement strand
GGGGGGGCTTTTTCCTCTTCGGCGTCTTCTGCCGGAGCATCCTTTATTTTTCTTTGGGAGGAGGAGGAGGGGGGAAGGAGGGAGGTGTTCCATGAGGGCTGCTCGGGCCCCCCCTCCGCGCCTGAGAGGTGCTGTCCCTCCCTGAGCGGAGACGAGGGAGAGCGGCCGGGGAGGCAGTGGCAGGTCCCGCTCCCTCGCTCTGCCGCCGGGGAGAGAGGAGGGAGGGCGGTGGGGAGTGAGTGTGTGTGCG
>NW_008813742.1:0-249 GCF_000699105.1 Pygoscelis adeliae | reverse complement strand
TTTTTTTAATTATATCTCTTTCCCCCCTACTGTTTCCCCTCAAATACCATCCTTGCCAAATTCAGAATCCAAACCCCCCAGCTTAAAGGACAAAACCATGGGTGCGTTCCTAAGCATGCATGTAAGCAAGCAAACAAAATGTGGGGAAACAAGAGAAATAAATGTGCAGTTTGGCATTTTATCTGGTCATGAATGAAAGCAATAGCAGCTAAGCAACACAAGATGGTATGTAACTGTTTTTTGTAAAAG
>NW_008813741.1:0-250 GCF_000699105.1 Pygoscelis adeliae | reverse complement strand
TCTCTCGTCCTGGACGCGTCTCCAGGCGGGGGCTGGTGTTGGGGTGGCTGCGCTGGGCTGGACACGGCGGCTTGTCCCCCCGGGGAGATGCTGCTCTGTGTCCAGCGTAGGTAATTCCTCCCTCCCGCCGGATGCCATCCCTCCTTCCTTACATCCCGGCTCCGTGGCACCCAGGACCGTCCCTCGGCCCCCCAAACTCCCTTGCTGATGGCTGCAGGCGGAGCGGGGAGCCCGAGCGGGGACCCCTGTG
>NW_008813740.1:0-250 GCF_000699105.1 Pygoscelis adeliae | reverse complement strand
ATGAGAAACAGGGAATAGCCTTGGGAATTCTGGCCCAGGACTTGGGACTATACCGAAGGGCGGTGGCATACTTTTCCAAACAACTTGATGAGGTCAGTAAAGGGTGGCCTAGCTGTCTAAGGGCAGTAGCAGCAGTGGTGCTTAATATCCAAGAAGCCCGCAAATTCACACTAGGCCAGAGAATCACGGTACTGGTATCACACACCGTATTTGTGGTATTGGAAATGAAAGGGGGGCATTGGTTGTCACC
>NW_008813739.1:0-250 GCF_000699105.1 Pygoscelis adeliae | reverse complement strand
CGCCATCCCCATCTCCTCCCCTCCTCCTCTCCTGCTGCCTCCATCCTCTCTTTTTCTCTCTCTCTCTCCTCCCTCCCCGACTTGCACTCAGCCTGTCTGGTCCCTGGAGCCCCACAGCAGCGAGCTCCTCTGTCTCCCCGACTCTCGCTCTCCTCTGGTGCCTACACACGGTCTCCGCAGTCAGATTCCCCTAGACTCCTGCTGGTTGTGCGTCCGTGCGTCCGTCCGGAATGCCCCTTCCCTGCGTCTG
>NW_008813738.1:0-250 GCF_000699105.1 Pygoscelis adeliae | reverse complement strand
CGCCCGGCCCCGGCTGGGCTCCAGGAGCTCCTGGTATCGGCCTACGACTGCCAGCCCCCTGGCCGGGCAGCCGCCCTGCGCCGCCTCTCCAGCCTGATCACGCAGCGGGATCCGGAGGCGCTTCGGCTTCAGGAGAAAATCCTCCAGGTACTGGGCTCTCGCCGCAGTCCCTGTCCTGCGCCGCGGCACAGAGCTGGGGCTGAGCGTGCCGGCGGGCTGGGGGCAGGCTGGGGACGGTCCGTATTATCGG
>NW_008813737.1:0-250 GCF_000699105.1 Pygoscelis adeliae | reverse complement strand
GTCCAAATATTCCGGGTACTGCACAACCTAAAGAGAGACCAAGAAGACTCCAGAATTATCTTGAGAGTCTTCAGGAAGCAGCCGGAGAAAACCTTGTCACCAAGCACAGGCTAGAAGTATAGAAATGGATCTTCTTGGTTCATCCGAACCAGGTGTTGCCATTTCGTCATTTAAGTGGCAGAAAACTGTTCTCGGCCAAACCAGTTCTTCACGCGCACCGTAGGTGCTTATCTTCACATTGGAACTTTCC
>NW_008813736.1:0-250 GCF_000699105.1 Pygoscelis adeliae | reverse complement strand
AAAAAAAAAAAAAAAAAAAGAGGCATGGCAATTTCTCGAGGTAAGGGATGGACGATTCCCGTCCTCATGCGGCTGCTCTGGGATAAACTTGCTCCCTGAAGCAGCACCATGACTGCCGGAGCCCAGGCACTGGGGAATGCCGGAGCCCAGGCAGTGGGCTGCCTGGGTGCGGTGGCCCCAATCCCGTTTCCAAGCCCGGGGTGGTGCCAGGGAGCTGGACCGGGAGCTGGACCGGGAGCTGGACTGGCCT
>NW_008813735.1:0-250 GCF_000699105.1 Pygoscelis adeliae | reverse complement strand
CCAAGGTTGCCCGGCTGGGTGTGGGGTGCTTGGGCTGAGAGCGCCGCACGGGCGTGTGTCGGGGTGCCTCTGGGGGTGGGGGAGGGGGGCCGTGTCCCCCCTGACCCCAGCGCGGCACTGAGGTCTGTCCCCGCCCCGTCTCCCAGGCACCGGCGAGGGGCAGCCGGTGCTGCGGCCGGCCCTGGGGCTGGCACTGGCACCCTGGAGGGAGTCGAGCCTAGACGGGGCCGGCGGGCAGGGCAAGGTGAGC
>NW_008813734.1:0-250 GCF_000699105.1 Pygoscelis adeliae | reverse complement strand
CTCGCGGCAGTGACCCCGGCATCGCCGGGATCCAGCCCCGGCACAAGGGCCTGGCGTCACCGGTTCTGATGCCCCGCCGACGGGACTTTTGCGGCGGGTGGGTGGAAAGGAGCTCGTTCTCCATCTCCCAGTGAAGTCCAGGCTGGGTCCCGGCCCAGAGTTCCGTCCCTTTTCCAGTTACCCTTAACTCTGCCCCGTCGCCCGGCCGCGCTCCTCGCCGAGCATCCTCCCCCGTGGGCTGGGGCCGGGT
>NW_008813733.1:0-250 GCF_000699105.1 Pygoscelis adeliae | reverse complement strand
CTCCTCGTGTCCCTGCCATGCCCTTTAGTGTCCCCGTTATGTCCCAAAGCATTTCAGTTCTGTCCCTTACTGTCCCTTTTGTGTCCCATACTGTCCCACTTGTGTCCCAAATCGTCTCCATCATGACCCAAAGTGTCCCCACCCCAGAGGGGTGACTCTGGGTGACGGGGGCTGACGTCCCACTGATGCCCGCTCCCCCCCCTACCGCTCTCAGCACCCACCCCCGCTGTCTGCGGTGACACTCGTGGTG
>NW_008813732.1:0-249 GCF_000699105.1 Pygoscelis adeliae | reverse complement strand
CCCCCAGGGCTGTCCTGCAGAAGGAGGGGAGCCTGCCCCAGCCCACACTGCTGGCCTGCCTGCCCTGGGGAGCCGAATCGCCAAAAAGAGCCTACAAACCAGCCAAAAACCTGCTACCAACATGCACGGCAGTAAAACCACGCTGGGACGGAGGCAGCGAGTTGAACCGCGCCTCTGCCCCGCAGAGAACTCACAAAACCCAGAAGCAAAGCAAAGGAAAACCAGCAAGGCCAAAACATCCCTAAATTC
>NW_008813731.1:0-250 GCF_000699105.1 Pygoscelis adeliae | reverse complement strand
GGGAGAGGAGGAGGAGGAGGAGGAGGCAGAAATAGCCCAGCTGAAAGCTGAGCGCTGGTGAAAGGGCTTGGCACCGGCAGAAATGAGCCGCGCACAGGGAGCAGGGAGGAAAAGGGAGAAAAAAAACCCTTAAAGCCCCAAAGGAATGTTGATCCCGGCCAAAGCCCAGCGGGGAGGAGGGTGAGGGCTGCTCGCAGCCTCTCAGGTGTGTGAATCCGGCCTGTCCTGTCCGTCCCCCCCCCCCCCCCCA
>NW_008813730.1:0-250 GCF_000699105.1 Pygoscelis adeliae | reverse complement strand
CGCTTAGATTTTCTTGATGTTTCCAAAACTTGCGTATTCAGGCTGGATTTTCTCTCTTTCCAGCCGCGTTTGACTTAGATCTCATGAACCCCCTTTTTTTTCATCCTTGCTGACTTCCCAGGCAAAGAGAGAGGATATCAGGGTAAACAGGGAGATTTGGGGTTCCAGTTAACTATACTAATACCCCCTCCGGACAAAACCTGATGGCAGCACCCCCCCTGCCAGCATCCCCCGGGTCCCCGGTGTGCGG
>NW_008813729.1:0-249 GCF_000699105.1 Pygoscelis adeliae | reverse complement strand
GAGTTTGATTTTTACCTTTAGGGTTTGACTTTTGCCTTTAGGAGTTGATTTCTTACCTTTAGGGTTCGGTTTGTATTTTTGGGGGGGTTGATGGGTGGAAGTGATGGGTGAGCCGGGGCTGGGAGGAGGGTGGCACAGAGCATCGCTTTGGGCAGCTAAACGGGTCCTGGTGAGCTCTCGTGAAGGTCCCGGGGTGCTGGGAGATGGTTTGG
Source organism: Pygoscelis adeliae (assembly GCF_000699105.1). Taxonomy (NCBI): domain Eukaryota; kingdom Metazoa; phylum Chordata; class Aves; order Sphenisciformes; family Spheniscidae; genus Pygoscelis; species Pygoscelis adeliae. Next base: position 37 of record NW_008813729.1, on the reverse strand, counting down.
GTCTGGACCCATCCTCGTGCCACGGCAGGGGCTGCAT
>NW_008813728.1:0-250 GCF_000699105.1 Pygoscelis adeliae | reverse complement strand
TCCTAGCTGTGGCCTTTTCATCTCTTCCTAGTGGTACTTTGAAAATTCAAATTTACTGGCAGAGATCAAAAGACAAATGTAATTTCTGTGTTTTTTTCCACAGCAGATGTTAACTACAGCCTTTAGAATCAGTACCAAAGTCAAATGGGAATTATTCAACAGTATCTGGCACTTTTCTCAACATCCTTCTGTGACACTAATAATAATCGTGAACAATTTTATTGCTCATTTGTCATTTAGGTCTTAAAGT
>NW_008813727.1:0-250 GCF_000699105.1 Pygoscelis adeliae | reverse complement strand
CTTCTCCTCCTCCCCCCTGCTAAGGGCTCGTCTCTCCACTCTCCCTCCAGGTTTCAAGTGCCCCATTTGCTCCAAATCTGTGGCTTCTGACGAGATGGAAATGCACTTTATCATGTGTCTGAGCAAACCTCGCCTCTCCTACAACGGTAAGGGCCGATGGCCAGGCTGTGCGAGGGACACGGCGTCCTGCCGGCTTGGGATGGCTCCGGGCAGGCTGGAGAGATGCTTGCCGCAGGCTGCGCGGGCACGC
>NW_008813726.1:0-250 GCF_000699105.1 Pygoscelis adeliae | reverse complement strand
GCCTTCGCCCTGTGCGGCAGCCAACGGGCGCGTCGCCTGATGTGACCTTCAGGGAGCACATTTCAACTGCTAAACATCGAGAAAAGTGCTTCCCTCGCTCGCAGGCGCCATATTAATGCCGGGAGCTGGGGCTGGGGCGGGGGAGGGCGGTTTCGCAGTCGGTCTAGTTTTCCGCAGTTGTTAATTCAGCCTGGACGAGCTCTCGACGGCTCCATAAAAACAAGAAGTACTTTGGGATTCTCCCCCCTGT
>NW_008813725.1:0-249 GCF_000699105.1 Pygoscelis adeliae | reverse complement strand
GAGCACGGGGGCACGTGAGGAGCAGCCTGTCCGCCCAGCACGAGGCAGCCAAGGCACGTGCTGGGCGGGGAGCTGGAGGCTGTGCAGGGAGGCCCATGCGCCTCTTTGCCTGCTCCCCCGGGCACCGTGCAAAGAGAGCCAGGCCCACGAAAGCTCTTTCCTAGACAAGAGCCCAAGAGTCCCCTCAGCCCAGACCCAGCCCCTCCCCACACCAGACCTTCTCGCCGCTTCCCCTCCCAGGAGTGGCAG
>NW_008813724.1:0-249 GCF_000699105.1 Pygoscelis adeliae | reverse complement strand
GCCACCTCGCCCCATCCACCTCCCGCAGCTGAGCCAAGGTACCGTGCTTCGCCCGCTTTAATTAGCTCTCCGTCATTAACGAGCCCAAGGGCCTGGGAAAGGGGAACGCCGGGGTGCAGGCAGGGTTTGCCTGCCCTGCCTGCCGGCTCGCCGGCGCTGGAGGAGGAATCGGGATGGGAATTGGAGTGGACAAACGGGTGATGCACGCCCGACCGGCTCCTGCGCCTGTTTTCCTCCGTCTCGCCTGGG
>NW_008813723.1:0-249 GCF_000699105.1 Pygoscelis adeliae | reverse complement strand
TGAAGGTAAATCCAGGAGGGCAAAGTAACCCCTCAGATAGTACCGCTGGGAATGACAGGCGATGTATTGCCACCATCCCAGGCACGCAGTGGCTCCAGCCCGGGCTTTAGTTTGACTTCCCATTCCTGCAGGCAGGGCACCTACCTCTTAGGCACTGCAACGTTCAGCACCGCAATACCCATGTCCCTTTTTGCATCTAACCTACAGCAGCCAGAAAGAAAGAACAGGCTCCTTTATTAATGGAGAAGA
>NW_008813722.1:0-249 GCF_000699105.1 Pygoscelis adeliae | reverse complement strand
CCTAAAGGCAGCAGAAGCACCTTAGCAAGTGCACACTAAATATTTAAACACGCATGGGTGGCTTTGGGTTCGCTGCTGCTCTCGCCGTTCCCCAGCCCCTTCCCCGGCGTCTGCCTCTCTGGAGCCCCCAAACTGGGGGGGGTACCCGCGGGGGGCTTCTCCTCCCCTCCACGACAGGGGTGTAATATTTGCTCGGCAACTCTCGCTCTAAATTATTTGCTCCGCTCCAACCAAGCGAGCGCGGTGCTC
>NW_008813721.1:0-249 GCF_000699105.1 Pygoscelis adeliae | reverse complement strand
GCGAGGGCCCCGGCCAGCAAGGGGATGTGGTGCCCCTGGCTTCCCGTCCGAGCGTGCAGGTAGTCCCGGAGTTGGTCGTAGGTGGTGAAATAAATGACGGTGGCTGGCACAGCCATGCCCCTGCCGAGGAGGAGGGGTGTGAGGGGCATGCGTGCCCTCCCCAGGGGCTGGCAGGAGGCTCGGGGCAGATGCCCATGCGCCCGGGCAGGCGTTTGCACCCAGAATCCCCCCCCCCAGGCAGGGCCCAGG
>NW_008813720.1:0-249 GCF_000699105.1 Pygoscelis adeliae | reverse complement strand
CATGACCAGGGACCCGTCACGGGGCCATGGGGACCCTTGTCGTGGCTGGGGACCTGTCCCAGGGCCATAGGGACCCCCATTACAGGGTGGTGGGGACCCTCATTGCAGCTGGGGACCTGTCATGGGGCCGTCGTGGTCACCATCGTGACCGGGGACCCGTCACGGGGCTGTGGGGACCCTTCTTGTGGCCAGGGACTCATCGCAGGGCTGTGGGGACACCTTCGCAGCCAGGGACCCGTCACGGGGCCA
>NW_008813719.1:0-249 GCF_000699105.1 Pygoscelis adeliae | reverse complement strand
CCCCACTGTGCCTTGCAGGCTGCCCCAAGCCGGCCTCGGTCACCGGCTGCCGATCAAACCAGACGGCCTTCCACGGCTGCCTGCAGATGCTGAACGTGGACATGCAGCCCGTGGACGTGGAACTGCTGGTGCAGCACCGTCTGGGGCAGTACTTCAATGTGCTCTTCAACGTCTGTGGCATCACAGACAGGTATCGGTCGGGACAGGGGTGCCGGCTGGGAGTGGGTGGGGGCCGGGGGCTGCACCGGG
>NW_008813718.1:0-249 GCF_000699105.1 Pygoscelis adeliae | reverse complement strand
CCACGCTCGCTGCGGAACGAGGTGGAGCCGTCGCAGCGCCTCTCGTTTCACCCAAAACCAGCTGGCCCCCCGCAAAACCAGGCGTCAGGTCCCAGCGGGGACCGGGCGAGAATTGCACAAGAGGTTTTGCTTCCCCTTCCGCGGGATCTCCAGCTCGAAAGCAGTTTCTCAGAAGCGCTGAGCTGCGTTAGCTCCAGCCTAGCTCTGCCAGGGCAGCCTTTGGGCCAGGCTGACGGGGAAAGGAGCCCC
>NW_008813717.1:0-249 GCF_000699105.1 Pygoscelis adeliae | reverse complement strand
GTACTGTCCCTTTAAAAGGGGTTAGAAAGAATTAACCTGTCTGTCTTCGTCCACATAATTAGCACACCGCATTAGTTTTTGTCATTGTTTTAGAGTAGTTGCGACACTGCCAGTCATGCCAAATTTCACTCTGAAGATTTGAATTATCACTGATAATGAGCTATGTGTCTTTTAAATCATGTTTTAATATCTGAAAACAAATATGGCCCCAAACACCACAGAATATCGTCACTGTATTAGAGTGGTGCT
>NW_008813716.1:0-249 GCF_000699105.1 Pygoscelis adeliae | reverse complement strand
AGGGGGTGCACAGACCCCAAAGGCCTGCATTGGGGTGAGCGTCCCCTGCACTCTCCGGCCAGGCATTGGGGTGCACCATCCCCGCAGCCCCGGATCGGGGTGCATGGTCCTTGCAGCGTCAGGTCCCCACAATCCAGGATCGGTGTGCGTGGTCCCCACTGGTCCCAGACTGGGGTGCACGAACCCCGGGTCCCTACAGGTAATGGATTGGGGTTCACGGCCCCCCCCCCACCCCAGGTAAAATTGGCA
>NW_008813715.1:0-249 GCF_000699105.1 Pygoscelis adeliae | reverse complement strand
CGACCGAGGGACCTGAGGATGGGGCAGGATTGGACCTTCAGGTGCTGGACATTGGCCCTTTGGCGTTGCCACATCCAACCAATGACCCTTCTATGGTCCAAGGCCACACAGGGAGGCACCTAAAGCCCCGGGAAGTCAGGGCTGCTGCTAGGGCAGCCCCCTCCCACATGCTGAAGGAAGTTGCTTTCTTCAGGCACAAAACACCTTTATTTGGAACAAAACCATAAATAAATAAGTGTGCACAGAAAC
>NW_008813714.1:0-249 GCF_000699105.1 Pygoscelis adeliae | reverse complement strand
AGGCGCGAGGCTGACTCGCCTCCCTTTTTGGGCCGTAAACCGGGGCCAGCGCTATTTCTGACTGTATTTTCACGCGTTGCCCGGCACAAAGGACGGCAGCCTCGAGCGGAGCGCCCGGGTCTTCCCGCAACGCCACAAGCTAAAGGCAGTGCCGCTGTTCCGCCAAACTTGGGTTTCGCTCTGCGGTTTTAGTACCGAGTTTCTTGCCAAAAGAGGCGTTCCAAAAAAAAAAGAAAAAAAAAAAAGAAA
>NW_008813713.1:0-249 GCF_000699105.1 Pygoscelis adeliae | reverse complement strand
GTAAAGCTCCAGTGACCCATTGCGGAACAAGGTCTCAGGACAGCCCTGCACCACAAATGGCCGCTGGGACTGCTGAAGGACACCTTGCCAGTGGCCTCCACTCCCCAGCCTGTGCTGCAAACAGTGCAACGCTCTAACCTTGCTTCTTCCCGTCATATTCTCAAATGTCTCCGAAGCAATGCCTTTGGTGTGAACCTGCCCCAGCGGCAAACCTGTGCGCGTGGGACCAGTCCAGAAATCCAAGAGCCG
>NW_008813712.1:0-249 GCF_000699105.1 Pygoscelis adeliae | reverse complement strand
GTTTGTCGCGAGGCCAGCCCGGCTGGAAGCAGGCGTCTTTGTGCTGAGGCTGACGTGACCGCTGCGGTCTCATGCGGCGTTTTACAGTTCAACGATCGTATTACCTCGCTTGGAAATCCCTGTTTGCGTCATCCCGGCTCCAAGTGGCCAAATGCACTTCTTGCTACAGAAACTCTGGGTCCGAAACAGAGAGAGAACCTTTAGGAAGAAACCCAGGGGCTGTGAAAGCAGTCCTATCCCCGCTTTATG
>NW_008813711.1:0-249 GCF_000699105.1 Pygoscelis adeliae | reverse complement strand
CCTTGGCTTTGCCCATGCAGGCACCCCGATGCCATGGCTCCGGCCATGGCAAAATCGCCAGGGCGATTTTGGCGACTGCTTTGCCCGGGGCAAGCAGGGCACAGGGAGCTTCGTGTGCAGCTGCACGGGACGGGGCTGACCCAGTGCCCCAGCAATTAACAGCCTGGTGGAAGGGGAGGTTTCCCTTCGAAAGTGATTTTGGGCAGCGCTCGTCTTGTCTGGTTGCGTAGGGGGTCCCCTCTCTATTCG
>NW_008813710.1:0-249 GCF_000699105.1 Pygoscelis adeliae | reverse complement strand
CCGGCCGTGCCCCCGCTGCCGTGCGCCCGCATCTCTGCCGAGCCATATTTCTCTCTAACGCAAACCCATCTCAATCACCGCCTTTTCTTTTTTTTTTTTCCTCCTCCTTTCCCTTCACGGATTGCTTCCTGCAAATGGGGCGATAAATCCAGAAAGTGCCATGCACCGTGGAGAAGGGAGACGGGGGAGGATGCTGAAACAGAGAGGGTGGCTGGGAGGGAAACAAGATGCTCCGGAGGGGAGGCGAAT
>NW_008813709.1:0-249 GCF_000699105.1 Pygoscelis adeliae | reverse complement strand
CTTTCCCTGAAACTCTAGAAAAGCCTGCTTTTGCTAAAAACAAACATCCCACTCCCCCCCAACCCCTCTGAAATTAAAAAAAAGAATTAAAAAAATTCTTACAAAACTTAAAAATTGGCATTAGTTTCATTATCGATATATTAATTCTAAAATCAATGAGCGCCGCGCTGTGCGCCGCAGCCCCCCCACACCGGGCAAGCTCCTCCGGCCATGCCTGGATGAAATGGGCGGCTTTTAGGAAATTAAAAA
>NW_008813708.1:0-249 GCF_000699105.1 Pygoscelis adeliae | reverse complement strand
GGCTGGGAGGGGCCGGAGGGACCCCCGGGGACCTATAGGGGCCCCAGGGATCTATAGGAGCTGCAGGGATCCTCCGGGTCCTGCAGGGCCCGCGGGGCCCGCCAGGGACCTATAGGAGCTGTAGGGACCCCCAGGGACCTATAGGGACCACAGGGACCCCCAGGGACTTATAGGAGCTGTAGGGACCCCCAAGGACTTGTAGGGACCCCCAAGGACCTATAGGGACTGCAGGGACCTATAGGGACCACG
>NW_008813707.1:0-249 GCF_000699105.1 Pygoscelis adeliae | reverse complement strand
GCCCGCTCCTCCTCCAGCTTGCCCTTCAGGCTCTCGGCCTCGTTTTTCAGGGATGCCAAGGTCTCGTTCTCATGCAGCCCCTCGGTTGCCATCTTTGCAAGGGAAGCAGGGAGAGAGAGGAGATGAGAGCGGGAGGGAGGAGGAGTTTGCCTGCCTGGCTCCCAGGGATGCTGCCGAGGCTCCTGCTGCCTCAGCAACGGCGCCGGAGCCGGCCCGGGCTCCCTCCCCCTCCCCACGCTGACGTCCAGG
>NW_008813706.1:0-249 GCF_000699105.1 Pygoscelis adeliae | reverse complement strand
TATTCAGTTTATTTTATTTCACTTTATTTTTTTAGAGCTTGTTCGGCACTGATTGTCTGCTCCCAAGCTGGCACGCAGTGAAAGGCCAAAGAAATATCATTTGAGATGTGAGAAGCTCAGTAAGTGCCTGGCAGAGGAGGCCGCAGCTTAAATTTCCTGGGGTGGCAGAGGGTCAGGAATTTTGAAAAACATAAAATAACATTAAAAAAATTAAAAATAAAATATATTTTTTAAAAAAGCACCATCTGG
>NW_008813705.1:0-249 GCF_000699105.1 Pygoscelis adeliae | reverse complement strand
GTTAAAGAAACAAGGATAAAAAATATAAAACTCAAGAATTCTTATGTCTTCAGCATAACATAAACGATAACTGACAAAGATTGGAAAAAATTGAACACTGCAGGAATCGGGATAAGGGTAAATGTTTTTGAAGTACTGTCTGAAATCTCTAATTCAGTGTAGCCTCAAAATGTGTCCTACTTGTTATGCTAAAAAGTGTTGAGTCAGAACCCCTTTGTAGGGTTTGCTTGTTGGGATTTTTTTTTTTTT
>NW_008813704.1:0-249 GCF_000699105.1 Pygoscelis adeliae | reverse complement strand
GCCCAGCACCGTGCACCAGCGCCCAGCACTGCGCACCAGTGCCATGAACCAGTGCTCAGCACCGTGTGCCAGCACTGTGCACTAGCACCTAGCATTGTGCCCAACGCCATGCACAGGTGCCCAGCACCGTGCACCAAGCACCTAGCACCATGCACGAGCACCCAGCACCATGTGCAGTGCTGTGCACTGTGCACCATGCCATGCACCAACACCCAGCCTTGTGCACCAGCGCCCAGCACCATGTGCAGT
>NW_008813703.1:0-249 GCF_000699105.1 Pygoscelis adeliae | reverse complement strand
AGCAAAGCATCTAAGCCTAATAAAGGCTTTTCATGTCGTTTCACATCTAGGCTTGCCTTCTGATGACTTCTGTTCTGATGAGCCTCTGTACTTCATCTGGGTGAAAATGCTTCTCTAGACAGTGCTCAGAGAGACACTTCTGCAATGCTGTCAGACTCAAAATGGTGGATTAAAGCAGGCCATAAAATAAAGCAGGAACTTTTTTTCAGTAACTTGTTTATAGCATACATATGACACAAATTATTAAAA
>NW_008813702.1:0-249 GCF_000699105.1 Pygoscelis adeliae | reverse complement strand
CAGCCTCATTGCCCTTCTCTGGACACGCGAGAGGTGTGTGGAGGTCCCAAGGTTTGGAGGTGGTGGGCATGAGTGAAGAAGTGAGTGGAACCCAAGTGACTCTTCCCCGAGACGTGCTTGGTGGGAAGGCAGTCGTCCCAGCATCTTTGCCCAAAATGATGGGGAGGTGCCGGTGCCGTTTTAGTGATGCAAGAGAGGCCTGTGTGTGGAAACAGCATCTCTGCAAACAGCCACGGGTTTCTCGCCCTT
>NW_008813701.1:0-249 GCF_000699105.1 Pygoscelis adeliae | reverse complement strand
TGGGACCGGCCCGGGCAGGGCCGCACATCTGCATGGGCAAAGCCACAGCTGAATGCAGCCACAGCTGGATCCCCAGGGTCACAGCTGGATCCCCAGGGTCACAGCACCCGCCAGTGGAAAAGGGATGGGTGCACTCGGCAGTGCGGAGGAAAAGCTGCTTAAATCTGCTGGGGAGAAGATGGGCGTCGGAGCAAACGGCCGAGAGCAGGGTCAGGCTGGAGGGAACCCCAGCACCCCGAGCCGGGGGCT
>NW_008813700.1:0-249 GCF_000699105.1 Pygoscelis adeliae | reverse complement strand
TGGCACAAGTCACCAGCGCCGCCTGCCATGAGCAAGTGCGGCTTTCCAGCCACGAGACCCAGCAAGGCTGGGGCAACAGCTCCGCTTCAGCAAGAAGTACAGCAGCACGGTCCCACCATGCAGCCGGAGCCACCGGCCTTTCCAGGCAGCCCTGCACTCCCGCGCCCGGCCAGCTGCTGGCAGCCAGTGCCCTGGCTTGGTCCATGCCCAGCACCACGCTCCTCAGTGGCACCGCCAGCTGCCCTGGGC
>NW_008813699.1:0-249 GCF_000699105.1 Pygoscelis adeliae | reverse complement strand
TGCCCGGTTCTGTTGCCTGCAGCCGCCATCCCGTGGGTCTGGGGCCGCGCGGATGCGGCGTAAAAGGGCTGGAGGTGTTGTCTGGGCACCTCGGCGTGCCGCAAAGGGGAGGCTTTTTCCAGCCGAGCTGCGATAACGCCCATTCTCTTGCAGAATTTCCCCTTCTGCATCATGTCCGTGAACATCACCCGCATCGTCATCCAGGCCCTGAGGGAGGAATGTCTCTCCAGGTGAGGTCTGGAGCGGCCG
>NW_008813698.1:0-249 GCF_000699105.1 Pygoscelis adeliae | reverse complement strand
GAGGGGGGAAATCACAGACGTCAATCAAGAAATACTGCAAAATAAAATGGACCCTCCTGGCAGCCGAGGCGTCGCGCAGACCTGCGGTGGGGCTCTGGCAGCCTGCTCGCAGCCTCCGGCGCCGCCGGCCCTGCAGCTCCGCCGTTGAGCCGGGAGCGCACAGGGCTCCGCAGCCCGGGTCTTCCCTTCCTTCCCTTGCAAAACTGTCAGGCACAAATGGGCAGGAGGATATTGGCTGCGAGGGACGCG
>NW_008813697.1:0-249 GCF_000699105.1 Pygoscelis adeliae | reverse complement strand
AAGCCCCGCACGGCTCCGGCGTGACGCAGGGCTCTTGGCCTCGCATGCAGGAGCGGGACAGACTCCGCGGGCACTTACCCTGCTGGGCTTTAATTTGAGGCAGGACATTCTGCAAAAGCGCTAAGGATTTCCGATGGTACTCTGCCTGCACCTCGATCAGCTGGGGGGGAGAGACGGCACCGGCTGTCACCCCTACGGCCGGGGCCGGGGACGGAGGAGTCCCGTGGGGATGGGTGGCACTTACAGTTT
>NW_008813696.1:0-249 GCF_000699105.1 Pygoscelis adeliae | reverse complement strand
CCTGTGCGGGATGGTGAAGGGCAGGAAGGAGGAGTGCCTGAACATCTCCAGGATAAAGGCTTCTGTGTAGGGCAGCGTGCCTCGGTCCGACAGCCTCGGTCTCCTCTCCTGGCCGATGGTCTGGTCTGCGGGAGGTCGAGAGGAGGGAGCGGGCTGGGGTCAGCCCTCGCCAGAGAGGTTTTGACCCCGGAGGCAGCGGGCTCATGGACTCACCGAGTTCTTCCTGGATCCTCTTCTGGATGTCGGGGT
>NW_008813695.1:0-249 GCF_000699105.1 Pygoscelis adeliae | reverse complement strand
CTGCTGCGGTGCAGGCAGCGGAGGGAGGGGAGATCCCGGAGGACGCAGACGCGTTTTAAAGGCAGTGCCTAGTGGGGCGCAGCGGTGGGGAGCAGGAGCGGCTCCCGGCTGGGTGGTCCCGCGGCAGAGCCCACCTCCCTGTCGCAGCCAGCCCCTTCCCGGGGCTGCGTCGGCGATGCTCAGCCCGTGCTCGTGCTGCGGGGCAGCTGCCTGCTCTGCCTGTGCCACGGCTTGCGGGATGGAGGGGCC
>NW_008813694.1:0-249 GCF_000699105.1 Pygoscelis adeliae | reverse complement strand
CGGGAAGCCCTAAACACCACCCTCGGACAGTGACACACGGGGTGGGGTTCACTGCCACCAGGGAAGCTGGACCAGGGGCAAAGCACCTCCAATCTGGGCAGCATTCAGTGCTGTTACCCCAGGGTTGCGCTGCGCCCCGCTGCCTGTGGCGTGGTAGAGAGGCAAGAGGGGGGGGGAACTCAGCCATCCTTCCTACCCCCTGCATCCATCCTCCTCCCCTCAGTTATTTCGGGAGGTGGTACCTCTATA
>NW_008813693.1:0-249 GCF_000699105.1 Pygoscelis adeliae | reverse complement strand
GTCTGCCGCCTCCCCAGCCGTTCCCCCACCCTCCAGCCACACTAGTTCGTTTTCCCTCTCTCCGGACTTGCCATCAACTCTCTAGCCTGCGAGCAGCTCCCAGCTCTGCACCACCCCCTACAGCTCCGGGCTGCCGGGCTCTTCTGGCGGGGCAGCCCCGGGGCCAAGAGGAGGATCCGCGCCCTGACGAGGGGCGAGGAAAACCCCGGGAGGGGCCCCGAGGGTGCCTGGGGACAGAGAGCAGAGAGA
>NW_008813692.1:0-249 GCF_000699105.1 Pygoscelis adeliae | reverse complement strand
TTTGTTTTTGTGGGCTTTTTTTTTTTTTTCCTCCTCCTCCTCCTCTTTCCTCCTCTCTCTCTCTCTCCTCTGTCTCTCCTCCCTCCTTCGCTCGCTTTAATTCTTCCTCTCCGCCGCTCCGCCCGGGCGCTGCTCTCTTTCTCTCTCTCTCTCCCTCTTTTTGGCTCGGGGGTGGGGGGGCTGGCTGTTTGGTTTTTTTCCTCCTCCTCTCCTCGCTTTTTTTTTATTATTATTATTGTTATTATTATT
>NW_008813691.1:0-249 GCF_000699105.1 Pygoscelis adeliae | reverse complement strand
TCCCGCCTTGAGCTGTTGGGACAAGGAGGAGAACAGCCGAGTCAGAGTCTGGTTTCACCGTGGTTAGAAGATTAAAGGAGGAGGAAAAATAGAAACCTCAGCCGATTGCTGAGGGACTTGCACGGAGCAGCCCCCTGGGCCGCCCCTCTCCCTGGCCACAGAGCAGTTGGGCACCGGCTGGTTTTCCGGCTGGTTTCCAGCTCCTCGGTGGCTGCCGACAGGTCTGACGCTGCATTCGGAGCCTGGCCG
>NW_008813690.1:0-249 GCF_000699105.1 Pygoscelis adeliae | reverse complement strand
CCGGCCACCCCCAGCGAGACTCTCACCAGCCCGGCGCCCGCCCTGCACTCCGTGGCGGTGCACTGACCCGGGCCGCCCGCACGGACTCCGCCGTTCCCTTTCTCCCAAAGTTTCCTCGGAGCTCCCCTCCCTCCCCTTCTCTCCCTCCTTCCGCTTCTTTCCTCCCTCCTCTCTTCTCTTTTCCTCGAAAGCAGAGACGACAACTCCCCGCGGGAAGGCGAGCTTTGCCGTTCGCGTGAGCTGCCCTTT
>NW_008813689.1:0-249 GCF_000699105.1 Pygoscelis adeliae | reverse complement strand
GCATCCAGCTGCCGCAGAAGCAGGCGCCGTCCCTGTGAGAACTCAAGAGAGGAACTGAGCACGACGGTCCCACGCCGCGGGGTCTTAATCCTTTCGCCGAGAGGAGCCAAGCCAGAGTTTAGAGAACTGGAAGTCAGAGAACAAGCAGACGTTTGTTCAGAGCAGGCGGCGTGAAGGGGAGGACTGCCAGCTCCTTCCCGCCTCCGCGGGACTTACCGTCCCTGAATGTCCCTTTTTGTCCTTCTCCCC
>NW_008813688.1:0-249 GCF_000699105.1 Pygoscelis adeliae | reverse complement strand
CCAGGCTTTCCTCAGCTGCGGCAAACTGCAGCTCAGCTCCGTCGGGCAGCAGGGACCCACGGGAGCGGGGGCACCGGTCTCCAGAGCGCGTCCTCCGCAGCACCGACTGGGGAGGGAGAGGGTCAGCACCCGCAGCGGTCAGGCTGGGGAGGTCGGGACTGCTGGGGGGGCTCTGCAGCCTTTACCTTCCTGGCCAGGGGGCTGCTGGGGGCTGAGGCGCTGCTGTAGAGGCTGAGGCTGGAGTTGGAG
>NW_008813687.1:0-249 GCF_000699105.1 Pygoscelis adeliae | reverse complement strand
CTGACCTGCTCGGTCCCGCAGCTCTGCTGCCGCCACTGTTTGGGCTGAGCGGGTTTAAGCCTGGTTTGGCTTATGCCAGAAGCACGGAACTCTTCCAGCAAGCAGTACTGGATTTCACAGGTTGGTAGAAGAGTGCTGAACTAATTCTTTGTGTCTGTGTCTCCTCTTGGATAAGTGAAATGGCTGGAAGTCGGCTTAACAAACCCCTTTAGCTGGAGCGTGCCCAAAGAAGAGCAACAAAGCTGGTGA
>NW_008813686.1:0-249 GCF_000699105.1 Pygoscelis adeliae | reverse complement strand
ACGCCGTGCCTGAGCGAGCGTGGTGGAACGCCGTGCCTTGTCCATGAGGAGCCCTGCGGGGAGCTCACGTGCGCGCGCCGCGGCCGGGCGCCGCTGTGGCTGTTTGTCCTGACCATGCTTGCTTCCCCCCTTCCTTCCTCTCAGTTTCCTCCCCTCCGCTAACCTCTTGCTGGGTCACCTTCCCCTCGCCGCTGCCGGCAGCTTGTGTTCTTCACGCCCTTCTCCCATTTCTTGTTTCCAGCTCAATGC
>NW_008813685.1:0-249 GCF_000699105.1 Pygoscelis adeliae | reverse complement strand
TCCCAATCCTTGGGGCCTCCCCCGATCCTTGGGGGTCCCCCCTAATCTATGGGTGTTTCTCTAATCCTTGGGGGCCTCCCCCCAACCCTTGGGGATTCGTCTAATTCTTGGGGTCTCCCCCCAATCCTCGGGGTACCCCCTAATCTGGGGGGGTCTTCCCATTCCTTGGGGGTCCCCCCAATCCCCCCCAGTCCACGTGACACACGCACCCCCCCAATTTGGGGACACACACACTCTTTTTCACCCTGG
>NW_008813684.1:0-249 GCF_000699105.1 Pygoscelis adeliae | reverse complement strand
CCCTTAACAAAAGAAGTGCTCGCCGAGACACCCGGCACGTCCCCAGCGCACGGCTGCACCCGGGAACGTGAAACACGGGGAAGAGTTTGAAACCTTCCGTGGGGTGTTTAGCGTTGTTTACACCTCGGTAAGCATCTTCCGTGGGGATGCCGTGTCCCTAGTGATGGGCTCCAGGCAGGTGAGGGCTTGCAAAAACCCTACACGTCTGGGGAGACCGGAGCCAGAGCCTGCCCCGACCCTCCGCGCCCT
>NW_008813683.1:0-249 GCF_000699105.1 Pygoscelis adeliae | reverse complement strand
CGTGTGTGAGGCGTGTGCGAGGCGTGTGCAAGGCGTGTGCGAGGCACGCATGAGGCTTGAATGTTTTGTTTGCTGCCTGCGAGCACGGGGCGTGCGACGCCAGCGCGACGGGTGCACAACACGCGAGCGAGGGGAGCGCGGTCGGCGTGCAACGCGTGTGCAAAGGACACGCAGGGGATGTGGGAGTGGTGGGTGTGCAACGCCCCCGACAACATGCACCGCTTCTGCCCCACACGTGCAACGCCAGTG
>NW_008813682.1:0-249 GCF_000699105.1 Pygoscelis adeliae | reverse complement strand
TCTGGGAGTAAGATGGCACTTCAGTTTTTCTCAGAACAAGAGTATTTGGTTCAATTACTTCAGATTATTTAAAAGCATCTGATGACTTTAAAACAAAGCAATCATTTGTCTTAGACTACAATTCAGTAGCTACTTGTCTTTCCTAACTAGAGTTAGACCTGTTTTTTCCCCATGGTTCCCAACAGGTACACCTTTAGTACTGCTGAAAGATCCACAGCCCATTGAAGTTTTCCTCAGTGAGGAGATTTC
>NW_008813681.1:0-249 GCF_000699105.1 Pygoscelis adeliae | reverse complement strand
GGGGCCAAGGCGGCAGCCCCCCCCCTCCCGCTGGGGGGGCGGCTGCGAGATGAAAGGTGAAACGTTAAAAAAAGGCAGCTTGAAACCTGGGCTCGCTGCCTTTTTTCCCTCCTTGCTTTACAGTGGAAACAAAGGGAAGGGAAAGCCGGGCTGCAGAGGGGCTTTTTTTTTTTTTTTCCACCCTCCAAACTAATCACTTTTCCTGCTCGCGCTCGCAGCCCCGCTCCCCTGCAGCCCCCGAACGCGGCA
>NW_008813680.1:0-249 GCF_000699105.1 Pygoscelis adeliae | reverse complement strand
CGCTGACCGGACTTTACGTGTTTCGGGGTGCATTAAACTTCATGCAGAGCCCCGGCAGCGTGCTCCCACCTCTCTCCGATTCATAGCCCCTCCACTCCATCTTTTAAGCTTTACTGTCTTAAAATGAACGCACTGAAGAAATACACCCCCGAATTAGTTACGGTTCCTGGTTTCGGGTTCTACGGCTCAAAATCCCCGTGGCAGCGCAGAGCAGACAAAAACCAGAAAAAACACCCCAACCAACCACCA
>NW_008813679.1:0-249 GCF_000699105.1 Pygoscelis adeliae | reverse complement strand
AAAGCCATTTTTTTTTTTTTTTAAAGAAGTATCAGGACTTGGGAAGAGGGTGACAAAGAAGGTTTTTCAAAGAGGCAGTGGAGGAGGTTCTAATAAATTTGGAAGGAAACAGTTCCCTGTCTTGGGAAAAAAGGAGAACTCCTGGCTGATTAGCATTCACACCAGGTATGAGATGTTCCCTACCCCTTATCACTGTCGCAACCGAGATGGAAAAAGCTCTTCCCCCCCCCTTTTTTTTCTTTTTTTTTT
>NW_008813678.1:0-249 GCF_000699105.1 Pygoscelis adeliae | reverse complement strand
GCAGTTAGCGAGAGCTGCGGGGAGCCTTCCCCTGCACCCGGGCTCAGCCAGGCTCTGGGAGTGTCCCCGACGGATGCTCAGACCCCGAAGGAGGCTGAGGAAGGTGGAGCGGCCTGGAGACCCGCAAGGCTCGGGCACGAGCTCGACAGGAGCTCCCGGGGCGCAGGGCGCGCGGCCACAGCCGGCAGAGCCCCAGCCCGCAGCTTGAGCACCGTGACGGGGAGACGTGGAAGGGACAGGGCTCCCCCT
>NW_008813677.1:0-249 GCF_000699105.1 Pygoscelis adeliae | reverse complement strand
TTTTTTTGCAAACAAACGATGCAGTAATTAAGGGGAAATCCAAAGGGAACACGGCTTCTCCTCTCCAGCACCACAAAATCCATGCCAAAACCCACCGACATCCCGTCGGATGGGCCGAGCAGCGTGGTGGGAGCACAAGCCGTGGGGTGTGGGGAGAAGAAAAGGCAAAATAATCCCCCCAAACCCAACTGACCACCCCAAAAGAAGCCGATGGGCTCCAGAGCAGGCAGCTGGGGAGAGCCTGGAGGT
>NW_008813676.1:0-249 GCF_000699105.1 Pygoscelis adeliae | reverse complement strand
TGTCTGTCCTGCCTGCGGTGTGGAAGTCCTGGGGATGCTGAGCTCTCTGCAGGGAAGAGCAAAGCTGTCAAAGTTTTCCCTGTGCTCCCTGTTGGGAATCTTGTTTCGAAAGGCTGGGATTTGGAGCCTCGCACCCCTGGCATTGCTCGGGGACATCCTTGGCTCAGTCTTCTTGAGACCAGCGCCCAGGAGGATGTCCTGCCCAGGATGTCAGGGGTGGCTCTGCAAGGCACAACTGCTGCCCTTTGC
>NW_008813675.1:0-249 GCF_000699105.1 Pygoscelis adeliae | reverse complement strand
CCCACGTGTGCCTGCTTTTGCGTGTGCACACGCAGCGGGGGGTTGCACACGTGTTCGGGCAGTTACGCGTGTGCACTCTCGTGTATGTGCATCCACGTGTGTTAATGACATGCGTGTACGTGCATGGGGCAGATCGGCACATGTGTGTGCATGCGTGTGCGTGCCTGTGAGTGCGTGTGCATGCCTGTACACACACGCAGATCCGTTCATCGGTGTGTGCACACGCACGTACCTTCAGGAGAGCGTGCA
>NW_008813674.1:0-249 GCF_000699105.1 Pygoscelis adeliae | reverse complement strand
CCGGCGTTTCCTGGGACACAGATGTGGCCCCCAAAGCCAGCATCACTGAGCAGCCCAGGAGGAGGAAGCGCAGGGCAGAGAGGGACACCAAGCCCTGCAGCCAGCCACACTCTCTCTCCTGCCCACATTTTTATATATATGTTATATATATGTATGTATTTGTATATGATTTTTTTATTATAAATACAGAGCCCAGAGGGGCCCAGGCTCTGGTGGTGGCTTGGGCTGCTGCTCTGTCCTCATGCAGGA
>NW_008813673.1:0-249 GCF_000699105.1 Pygoscelis adeliae | reverse complement strand
TCTTGCTGTCTTCTGGGTGCTAATGTTTAATCTCAGGATTAGGCAGAAGCCTGCAGTTTGCCTTGAACAGCTTATCAGCTTCCAAGAGACGTTTACAGGGAGAGAAAGACTCTAGTTTTGATAGCAGTAATTGTATTTAACTTGTAAGATACAAGGCTATTTATCTCACGGTTGGGAAATCACAAAGGGAGAGAAAGAAAATGTTGCTGATAAAAACTAAATAAAACCAAAAAGAATGAAGGAAAGGAT
>NW_008813672.1:0-249 GCF_000699105.1 Pygoscelis adeliae | reverse complement strand
GATCGTCCCCAGCCCCGCAGCTGCTCCTGCGGTCCTGCTTTGGGGCTGGCCGTGCAATGTCCCCGCTGGGTCCTTGCCCAGGGGGTCTGCTGGGGGTCTGTTGTGCAACGGGCCTGGCTGTCTGCGGTCCCCCTGTCCTTGCCCTGTCTTGTCACCCTGTCCTGTCGCTACATCAAAGTCCCCTTGGATCTCCGCCGCCCTGCTTGCTCCCCGCAGCCCGGTGTCCCTGCACCCAGTGCGCTGGCTCCA
>NW_008813671.1:0-249 GCF_000699105.1 Pygoscelis adeliae | reverse complement strand
TAGTCTGAAAGACATCATACAGTCAAATTATTAAATATTCCCATTGAAAACATATATTGTTTTTCTTTATGCACCACACCTTTTTGTACATGTTAGTGTGTTTTTAATGCAAGATAACAGATGCCTTTAAAGTGTGAACACAGTTGAGTACAGCAAATGTTACCACATTGAATACAAACAAACAGTATTACAAAGATCATTATAAAAATTAATGATGCATAAGAATTTGTTTTGCCCAAGCTCCTAAAT
>NW_008813670.1:0-249 GCF_000699105.1 Pygoscelis adeliae | reverse complement strand
GTTAAACCATGACAGAAACCTCCAAGGTCACAGCTGCCAGCCCAGGCACCCTTTTAATGCCTCGTAATGACCTTGAAGGACTTTTTCATGGCAGCTTAAACTTAAACTGATGGAAGGGGTTGCTGCTGTGGTCCCACCCTTGGCCATATGCCAGTCGTAGATGAGATGTCATGTAGTGAGTCAGAAGCTAAATTGGTCCAAAAAAAAGAATCACTGAAACATCATAGATCATAGAATGGTTTGGGTTGG
>NW_008813669.1:0-249 GCF_000699105.1 Pygoscelis adeliae | reverse complement strand
GAGCAGGTTGCACCTTGGTGGGGCGGGGTGTGTGTGTGTGTGGAGAATTAATATTTTAATCTGAATCAAACAAAAGGGCGAGAGCCGCTCCGAGGGTTTCCCGGAACGCAGTTGGTCGGAGACGGGAAAGGACTGGAGGGAGGGAAACGAGACCCCCGAAAATCTCTGTGTCGTTCCCCCCCCCAAATCCCCCTCTGGCCTGAACAGCCCTCGGGGGGCTCCCGGAGCAGCCCTGCCCCAGCCATCCCT
>NW_008813668.1:0-249 GCF_000699105.1 Pygoscelis adeliae | reverse complement strand
CGTGAGCAGAGGGAGACCCCCCCCTTCTCCTCCTCCCACCCTCCCCGACGAAGCAGAAATGTGCTGATGCAGAAAAGCCGATCGGCTTCTCGTCCCCGCTGAGTGATGCTGGCCGAGGGGATGGAGTAACAGCATTAAAAAGGAGCCGCTGTCAATAATTTCTTGGCGCGGGGCAGCCGGTGTTAAGGCTGACCTTTGGAGAGCTGGCGGGGCTCTCCAAAGGCAAAGGGGAGCAGCTGCTGGCGGGGA
>NW_008813667.1:0-249 GCF_000699105.1 Pygoscelis adeliae | reverse complement strand
TGCTCCATGGCCCATCGCCCCTCCTCGCTCCCCCTCCCCAGGGGGCGATGGTTTGGGGAGCGGGCAGCGGCAGGGGGAAGCCAGCAGCAAGCGGGCACCAGCCACCCGAGCATCCCTCTCTGTGCCAAGCTTGCCCCGTGCCCCGGCGGGCGCGGGGAAGGGGCGATGCCGGAGTAGAGCATCCCTCCCGGAGCCATCGGCAGGGGCGGGGGGGGGGCCGCCCCCCCCCCCCCCTGCCACAACCGAGGG
>NW_008813666.1:0-249 GCF_000699105.1 Pygoscelis adeliae | reverse complement strand
TGCTGAGGTTTGCCCTCAAACCTCCCAGGTCCCTGGTCCTAGCAGCAGAGTCTGCAGCAGTGAGGCATTATCCATACTAGAGGAAGATTGACTTAGGACATGCTTGAGCCATCTGAACATACACAAGTCCATAGGACAGGGTGGGATGCACTCAAAGATGCTGAGGGAGATGGCCGATGCCATGGGAAGGCTCCTTTCTGATGTCTTTGGAAGATCGTAGCAATCGGGAGGTTCCTGATGAGTGGGAGA
>NW_008813665.1:0-249 GCF_000699105.1 Pygoscelis adeliae | reverse complement strand
ACATGACCACGCACCTTCATTGCTGGGGTGGTGTTTTTGTTTTGGTTTTGTTTTTCAAACGAGAAGCCTTACTCTGGTCCGGGAGTTTTTGTCGAGGCTCAAAATCTCACGCTTCTTACAAAGCAGAGAAACTCTGCACTCACTTCCTCGGGTCTATGGGGCTCGCTGCGGTAGATAAGAGAAACTCCCTTTTCCTATGGGGGCAATGCTGGCCTCAAAATTGTCCTTCTGCTTGGAAATACTTAACCT
>NW_008813664.1:0-249 GCF_000699105.1 Pygoscelis adeliae | reverse complement strand
TTGAGTTTTTTTTAGTGCTGTCCCAGTTTTAAAAAAAGCTTTTTCACCCAGCCCGGTGGGCCTTTTTGTTCTTTTTCTGATAACCCAGGTTTTGGTGAAAACCAGGTTCACCTTTGCAAGGGAAAAATGCCTTAAAATGGACGCTCCAGGCCCAGCCCCTGAGGGAAAAACAGCTTTTTGGGGCATTTCCATGCAGAAAACATGAACACTGGCCACATCGCAGCCAATAAAGCAATTTTAAAGCTGAAA
>NW_008813663.1:0-248 GCF_000699105.1 Pygoscelis adeliae | reverse complement strand
CTAGTGAGAATTCTAATATGTATTTCACTCTTTAAATGACTGACAATGACAGAAAAGGACATTTCAAAATTGTTAGCATCCAGGGAAGGACGCTGTTCTACTCGAACTGCCGTGTCTGCTTTTACCGCTATAGTATTTACAGAAGTCATACAAATGTAAACATTTTTTCTTCCCAATACATACAGATCCTAACATTAAAAATTTTCACAGTGGTTGCTATAATTTTCATGATGCATTAGTTAGGGAAA
>NW_008813662.1:0-249 GCF_000699105.1 Pygoscelis adeliae | reverse complement strand
CTGCGCGGCCCTGCTTCCCTCCCCGCTGTCGCTGCGTGTGGCTAAAGAGATGCTAACCAGGAACGTGCTCTCCAGTGAAGAGCTCCGACCGCTCCGCTCGGCGCCCGTGCGGCCGGGGCTGTGCTCAGCTGTGAGTCAGCCCCTCGTGGCAGGGTGCCGAGTGGACCGAGAGGTTTGGCAGGCTCCTGAGCCTTCCGCGACGTGACCGAGGACGGCTCTGCTGGCTCCGCTTAGGCTTGGCTTGCTAAG
>NW_008813661.1:0-249 GCF_000699105.1 Pygoscelis adeliae | reverse complement strand
CCAAAGAGCCAGGCAGGGGACAGGGGGGATGCAGGAGTGAAGGGCAGGCCCAGGCGTGTGGATGGCATCGGACGCCCTCCTGGCACGAAGGGACAGGCAGGAGCGCTGCAGAGCCTGGCAGAGGGGAAGCAGGGCGGGAGGGAGTCAGCGTCTTGTGTGGGATGTGTGAGACATTGCCGGGTCGGGGAGAGCACAGCGCCAGCCGCCGCAGGGAAGCACAACCTGAGCGGAGGGCAGGGAGCTGCTTGG
>NW_008813660.1:0-249 GCF_000699105.1 Pygoscelis adeliae | reverse complement strand
GGGGAATTGGGAAAGGGTCGGCACACGGCCTCCCCAGCGCTCAGGGGGGCGGCACTCGCGGGCACCCCGTGTTTCGGGGGGGATTGTGGCTTGGACTGTGCCGCGGCAGCTTCCAAGCGGCTCCGTTCCCTGGCGCGGAGGGCTTTGTACGGGGAAGGTTGCTTTCTGGCAGTCAGGGATTCAGCTTGGCGCTAGCGAGCCCGTGGCTTTCCAAGGCTGTGCCGGGAAGTGCTGGATGCTGCAGCCCCC
>NW_008813659.1:0-249 GCF_000699105.1 Pygoscelis adeliae | reverse complement strand
CACAACTTTTTTCCCCTCCTGGGATTTTTTCCCCTTCCAGTCTGGCCATGCAACCTTGTAGACCATGGAGACCTCAGGATTTTGGGTGATCCCTTCCTCTTCCTCAGAGGGCTGAAGGCAGCTTAGGGGTTTGGAAATTTGAGGGGAGGAAAGGAGCTGGTGCACCAGCAAGCTTTGAGACCCTGGCCAGCAGCGGAGCAGAGGCCTCCAGCGCCCGTGGCCTCCCCCAGAGCAGTGAAGGCCAAAACC
>NW_008813658.1:0-249 GCF_000699105.1 Pygoscelis adeliae | reverse complement strand
ATTGCTCCCTAGACACAGCATTGCCAGGGGGACGGTTGTGCCCCCCATTGCCCCTGGACCTCCATGGTGCCCCCGTCCCCCTGCCCTCAGACTGATCCCTTTGCCTGCCCTGCTGTACCCCAGCCCTCGTGCCCCACCAGTCCCTGCCAGTTGCTACCCCACACTCCCCCTTGCAGTACGGCGGGCGGGAGTGGAGCTCCTGGGATCGTCTGGAGATGCGGGCAGTCGGCGCAGATGGGCAGGAGATGA
>NW_008813657.1:0-248 GCF_000699105.1 Pygoscelis adeliae | reverse complement strand
GCCGACTGAGGTTAAACCATGACAAAAGTAAAAAGAAAATAAACAAATAATCAAGCATTTACTGTCAAATCAATTGACAAAATTACTAAACAGAATAAGCATCTGAAAATCAGCTTTTACAAGATTTGTATCGAAGGAAAAGAAATCTAGAAATATATAGATGAAATCCAAATTGCTTTTTTCCATATGTTTAGGCCAACTGGGAACTACTGACCTGTTAGCCTCACCTCTGTGCCTGCGAAGATCAT
>NW_008813656.1:0-249 GCF_000699105.1 Pygoscelis adeliae | reverse complement strand
TGGAACCACCCCCACCACCACCACCCCCACCCCCTGGGAAATGAGATAAAAGTGCAGGGCTGGGCTGGGGGCTTGGTGCTCTCTTCTCCCTGGGTGCTGCCAGGTAAGGGGTGCTGGTGGGGTGAAGTCTTGCTCTTCCCCAGAGAGGCTATCTGAGATGAGGTGGATGCTTTGGGCAGGGGATGTCTGAGCCCGAGGCCGGCTGCAGCTCTGCTCTGCACCGGGAGCCTCCCTGGCTCCCCCTGGGAG
>NW_008813655.1:0-249 GCF_000699105.1 Pygoscelis adeliae | reverse complement strand
TCTCACCCACCCCCTGCCAAAACTGCCCCGGGGGCTGCAGAGCCGGAGGCCCCGTCTGCCAGCGCGGCGCCGGTGCTGCCACCGGCTCCCAGCCAGCCCACAGCATTAAGGATGCTGTGCACTATAATCCAATTAGGTTGTTTATGCAAACAATCAGGTTTTATGTTTCGGTAAAAAGCTTAAATAACCTTAATCAAAGCGAAAGACCTGAAATTATCGCCGGCGGGGGCTGTGGTTTGTTGGGTGGTG
>NW_008813654.1:0-249 GCF_000699105.1 Pygoscelis adeliae | reverse complement strand
CCCCCCCCCCGGTGCCCCCCGCCGGCTCTCAGGGCTCACGTGGGGTGCACAAACCCCCCATCACAGCATCTCCACAGGGAGAAGCAGCGGGCTGGAGGCACCGCAGCTCTGCCAGACCCCTGCCTGCCTCCGTGACTCAGTTTCCCCAGCAGCGCTGCCCTGCCCGGCCGCGGGGAGAGCCCAGCAGCCCGCGGGCAGCAGCGCCAGCAGCGGGGCAGTGGTTAGTCCCTGCCTGCTGCCCCATGGCCC
>NW_008813653.1:0-249 GCF_000699105.1 Pygoscelis adeliae | reverse complement strand
CCCTTCACATCCCTTGCCAGATTCAGTTCCAGTTGGGCTTTGGCTTTTGATCCCTGCAGACTCGGATAGTATCTCTGTATTCTTCCCAAGCCACTTTCCTGTGCTTCCACCTCTTGTATGCATCCTTTTCACGTTTGAGTTTTATCAGGGCTCCTTGTTCATCCATGTAAGCCTCCTGCCATCTTCGTGTTTTTTCCTGCTCATCAGGATTGGCAGTTGCTGAGCTTGGAGGAGGTAAAAAAAAGTTTT
>NW_008813652.1:0-249 GCF_000699105.1 Pygoscelis adeliae | reverse complement strand
CACGGCTCCCGCCTGCCTGGGAAGGTGCCTGCCCTCCCCACCTGCCCCAGCTGGCTCTGGGACACCCTCACTCGCACCAGGGCCGTGGTTCAAGGGGCGGCCCTGGGAACAGCCAGCTGGGACCGGCGCTGTCCCAGGCCAGGGCTTCACGGCCGCACGGGAAAACAGCCCCGGTGCCAACAGATCTGAAACAGGCCTGGGGGACGGGGTGACCTCCCACGCCCCAGGCACTGGCGCCTGTCCCAGCAC
>NW_008813651.1:0-249 GCF_000699105.1 Pygoscelis adeliae | reverse complement strand
GCCCATGGTGCCGGCTCTGTATCCATTTTTTCTCCAGCACAGACCAAATTTGTAGGATCCCGGCTTCTCGCAAACTCCTTGGATCAAAGCAGGGTCTGGTGACAAGGCTTGACGAGCAGCCGGGCAGGCCTCAAAGAGGAGCTGCTGCTGCCAGGCTCCAGGCTCTGGCACGGAGGGGCTGGCACTGCCCCACGGCCAACTCCAGCATCCGCCGCCGTCTGTGCCACAGTAACAAATCCCGGTGGGAAA
>NW_008813650.1:0-248 GCF_000699105.1 Pygoscelis adeliae | reverse complement strand
ACACAGCGGGGTGTCAGTAAGTGTGTGTGCGCGCAGTGTGGTGTTTGTGTATATATGTATATACACAGGGGTATCTGTGTGTGTTTGTGTATTTATATACGCGCGGGGGTGCCTTACTCTGTGTGTGTATACACAGGGGTGTCTACATATACACACAGAGGAGTGGCTGTCAGTGTGTACACACTCACACACTGACAGACTTCCCTGGGTATTATATACATCTATATACACACCCCCCTACACACACC
>NW_008813649.1:0-249 GCF_000699105.1 Pygoscelis adeliae | reverse complement strand
GCAGCAGGGTCAGGACGGCGGCTCCCAGCCCCTCCAGCTGTGCCGCACATGATGGTGGCACCCTGGCAGCTGCCCTGGGAAAAGCATCCTCCCAGCCCCGGCTGAAAAGCCGGGGTGTGACATTGCCCGGTGGGAAAGCAGGGGAACAGCCAGCAGCGGCGGTGCTGCTTCCCTCAGCATTTGCATGGTGGTGGGAAGGGAAAGTGCCAGGGCTGGTGCTGACCGGGGGCGGCATCCCCACTTTCATCC
>NW_008813648.1:0-249 GCF_000699105.1 Pygoscelis adeliae | reverse complement strand
GGACTCGGGGGGCTGCCCGGGGGTGGCACCTTTGGGGTGTCCCACGGCCAGAGCGGCACGGAAGCGGCCGTAAATCCAGCTGTGCTGACCAGGAATACTCTGTTTCCTCCACCGGCACGCGGGTGTTTAGCCGTAAAACACACGTCCCGGTAAACACGGCACCGCAGGCTCGGGGGGGGCCCTGGCCGGCCCCCCCCCCCCCCCCCCCAGCCACTACTTGCTTGATCAGCATTTTTGGGGGTTAATGAT
>NW_008813647.1:0-249 GCF_000699105.1 Pygoscelis adeliae | reverse complement strand
GCAGAGGGGAAGCCGACAGATGTGGGCTGTACCGAAATCCGTGAAACAAGTGCTTTAAACCCAGGGGGATTTCTCCTAATAGCGAAATCAGAGGGGGAGAGATTTCGGGAAAGAGAATAGCCCAATATACGTTTCTAGAGTGGAATTTACATTTCATCGCGATTTGTATTTCATAATATGCAGGCACGTGCACTCAGGAGGCGTTTCGGTGAAACGGCGTTTATGTTCCAGCGGCGGGGGGGTCCCCGT
>NW_008813646.1:0-249 GCF_000699105.1 Pygoscelis adeliae | reverse complement strand
TTGGGGTGAAAAAAAAAGTGTGTGTGTCTGGGGGGGTGGTGGTGCACGAAGGGAGGAAAAAAATTGGACGCGATGTAATGAGACGTTGATTTGTTCTCTCTCTGAATTTGCATGGCTCGGCACTTCTTTGTGTGCGGGTGTTTATGTTTCCTCCCGATCTTCGCGAAGGGGAGATAAATGAATTATTCGAAGAGAACGGAAATATATATGTCTATATTTAAAAAAAAAAAAAGGAGTGAAAAAAGATAA
>NW_008813645.1:0-248 GCF_000699105.1 Pygoscelis adeliae | reverse complement strand
TCCCCAAAGGGACTGTGGACCATAGAGGACCCATTCCGAAGCAAAGGAAACAAGCAAGAAGGAAGAAGCAGAAGAAGAAAAGTTGAAGGAATAAGGAGTGGCCAAAAGAAATGGCTGTGCACTGAGCACAACCTCCCATGCCGCTGCCACCGCATCAAAGGAAATAACTGTAACCTGTGCTGATAACAAGGGGAGTGGAGACTGGAAAGTGGGAGGTGTCAGTGACCTCACATGCACCCGCACAAGCC
>NW_008813644.1:0-249 GCF_000699105.1 Pygoscelis adeliae | reverse complement strand
GGATAAGGGCAAAATGTAATAGGGGATGCGCCGGCACGGGGGGGCCAGAGGGATCCACCTGCGATGGGGAGGGGTGCTGGGGCTGTGGTGGTGGTCCCAAGGGCATCTGCAGCGGTGTTGCCGTGATGACAGATGTTAGGGGGTTGCAGAAGTATTGCCATGGCTACGGGTCTCGGGGGGGGATACAGGGACATCACGGCCGTGGGTGGTAGCTGGATGTGGTGATGTGGCCGTGGGTGCTGGCAGTGG
>NW_008813643.1:0-248 GCF_000699105.1 Pygoscelis adeliae | reverse complement strand
GTGGTGCTCAGTTCCCGACTGAGGTTAAAACACAACACATGTCATTTTATTTCCTGAAATTTGTACATTTGTACAATCACCTGAGTCTTACCAGTCAACCCTCTAAAAAATTTCAGGAGACACACATAAAGGACAAATTACATTTGTAACAAGTTCAGTCACAGACAAATAAAAATCTTAGTATCATAAGCACTGGGGCTTATGGGCACTGATACTTATGGGCACTGGGGAGAGTGGTTGAAGGATCG
>NW_008813642.1:0-248 GCF_000699105.1 Pygoscelis adeliae | reverse complement strand
CGTCACCGTGATGTCACACCCTGCCACATCCTGTGTAGGGCAGTGTGATGTCACGACAAGTGTGTGGCGTCCGACTCATGCCTGTATGACGTCATGCGGGCCGTCACATGTCCCTCAGTGATGTCGTGCGTGCCTGCGTGATGTCACACCCACCGTCACACAGCCAGCGGTGACACTGACACATGCCTGCATGATGTCACACCCATGATCACGTCTAGCAGCGATGTCACACACACACTTGTGTGATG
>NW_008813641.1:0-249 GCF_000699105.1 Pygoscelis adeliae | reverse complement strand
GCTGACGCCGGCTTGTACACCTGCCTGGCTGCTAGCCCTGCCGGGGAGGACAGTAGGAGCTTCCACGTCAGCATCCAAGGTAGCGTGGCCCCAGCAGTGCAGTGAGGAGGGTGCTAGCATGGGGTGCTGCGGGGTGGTCAGAACTCTGGGGGACCAGAGAGCGTGAGCAACCCCTGCATCCCTCCTTGGGATCGCTGCGGGGTGGATGGGGAGAGCAGAGGGGGCTGTAAGCCTCCGAATGGGCATCTG
>NW_008813640.1:0-248 GCF_000699105.1 Pygoscelis adeliae | reverse complement strand
AAAAAAAAGAAGGATTTGGGGTTTTCCTTGGGATTCCCAGGGGATCTGGGCTGGGAGAGGAAAAATCGCCCCGTGAGATCGAGGCAGGGGCAGGATCCGGCCCCGAGGGGGTCTGCAGAGCCCCTGTGCCTCCAGGCTGGTTTTGTAATGAGTTAATGCCTTTTTTTAGCGAAATGGATGAGGTCGGAGCAGCCCTTGGAGAGGGCACAGCGCCTCGGAGGTGGGTGCTCCGCACCCCACAGACCCCA
>NW_008813639.1:0-248 GCF_000699105.1 Pygoscelis adeliae | reverse complement strand
GGGGCCCGCGGGCGGCCCCTCGGAGCCGCCGTGGGTACCCCGGCTGCGAGGAACGGGGTGCCCACACTTTACACACAGCCGGTAATGCAGTGCCTGCGCCCACACCGTCACTTGTCGTTCGCAGACTGTCGCTGACGGCCGCGGTCGCGACCCTACGATAACAGCAGCGCAAGAGCAGGGATGCGAGGACGCCTGCCAGCCGCCTTCTCCGGAGGGAATTTCTCTCCCTGCTGCCCATTCCCATCATC
>NW_008813638.1:0-249 GCF_000699105.1 Pygoscelis adeliae | reverse complement strand
CCCACAGGGACCCCACAGAGCCACCTGCCCCGAGGGGTGGGAAAATGGGGGGGCAGAGGGGAGCCGGTGCCCGACCGCTCTGCGACCACCCGGCTTTCCTCCCTGGCACAGCGTGGCAGGGGAAGGTTGAATTTATTTGAAACTCCATCAGGAGGAGATGCGGGAGCCCGGGTGGGCAGGAGGGGATGGGGCAGGGGGCTGTGCATGGGGCAAAACCACTTTCCCCCTCACACGTGCCCAAGGGACCCC
>NW_008813637.1:0-249 GCF_000699105.1 Pygoscelis adeliae | reverse complement strand
AGGGACATGGGGAGATGGGTCTGGGGTCCTGGGGTATGGCCCCTGGATCTGGGTCAGGGATATGGGGTGCTGTGGTTTGGGGTCTGGGGTCCTGCTCTGCGCCCCCCGTTCTGGGTCAAGGACACGGGGTGCTGTGGTTTGGGGTGTGGGGTCCTGCCTGGGACCCAGGGTGCTGTGATTTGGCTCCCGACTTCTGGTTTGGAGCGGTGGTCCCAGGTCAGAGACATGGGACAGGGGTCCCGTGCGGGT
>NW_008813636.1:0-248 GCF_000699105.1 Pygoscelis adeliae | reverse complement strand
TTAACCCCAGCCAAAGCGCTTTGTGCCGGTTATGTTGGCTATCAAAAAGCAGGGTGAGCTGTAGAGCCCCTTCCCCTTTCAATGCATGGAGGAAACCCACAGTATTTAAAAATAAAAGAAAAGCACTGATGTATTTTGTTTCAATAATTGCAATATTTTTTCCTCTTTTCCCCGTTCTATTTTTTGCAGAAGCTGTTTGATGTGACTCGGGTTGACAAATGGCTGGAGTTGCAGCAGGAGCACCCCTC
>NW_008813635.1:0-249 GCF_000699105.1 Pygoscelis adeliae | reverse complement strand
GTACCGGCGTTACCGGTGAAGGGTGCGGAGGCCTCGTGCGTCTCCTCGGAGGGAAATCCATTGACAAAGCCATTTCTCCCAGCTGTGGGAACGGTTTAAACTAGAACTGGCAGAAAACAGGCAAGATTTTACTTCCGTTTAACGCTGTGCCCGCCTTGCTGACCCCTTGCAATCGCTCCGGGCAGCTGGAAAGAAACAGTTAATTCAAGCAGCACGGGAGGAGGATGACACGAAGCCTGCCCGCGCGGG
>NW_008813634.1:0-248 GCF_000699105.1 Pygoscelis adeliae | reverse complement strand
TGCGCCTGCGCAGAGTGGGGCCCCGCCCATGCCTAGGAGCCGGCCTGAGGGGAGGGGGAAAACAGGTGGGAAGTTCGACCGGCCGGTGAATGATGTCATCCCTGGGCGGGGCCTTCTCCCGCCACAGCCGCCTCCCCATTGGCGGGTGGGCGCGTGGAGGCGGCTCGCTGGGCGGTGCGGGTCGCGCGGCGGTTCTTCAAGAAAGAGCGGCCTCCGGCTGAGGGGGGGGGGGGGGGGGGGGGGGCGGG
>NW_008813633.1:0-248 GCF_000699105.1 Pygoscelis adeliae | reverse complement strand
AGGGCCTGGGCAGCCCCGCAGGGGGTCGAGGGCGGGCGGCGGAGCCCCGCTCCTTTCCCCCAAATCGCTCTCCGTGCGGTCAAGCCCGCGGACCGGGCTCGGAAAGCGAGATTCTGGGAAACCTGTGGAGGGAATGGACGTCATCTGCGCGTCAAAGCGAAGCTGAAGGATCAGCAGCCGCAGTTAACACGAGTCACTTCTACCGAGATTTCGGGGCGCTTTTTTTTTTTTTTTTTTTTGGTTTGGAA
>NW_008813632.1:0-248 GCF_000699105.1 Pygoscelis adeliae | reverse complement strand
TGCCGCTTCTCCCCGTCTGCCGTGCCCAGGTTGAGATGGTTTTCTGCCTTCCCTAGGAGATCTCGTCTCTTAGGGGTTGCCGAGGAGGGGTGTGTATACGTGTGTAGCGGGAGTGGAGGGGGAAATGAAACAAACATGCAAAATAATCAGTCAATACAATCAATCCCCTCTCTTGCTTGGCAGAGGAAAGCCGCCAGAATAACAACTTCAAACTGCACCCGGGAGCACCGGTGCACCCTTCTGCACTC
>NW_008813631.1:0-248 GCF_000699105.1 Pygoscelis adeliae | reverse complement strand
GCCAGCACAATAGCAGCCCCAGACGCTGGAGAAGTGCGGTCCACTCTCTCCTTTGGGGAGGGGAGAAGCTCGGGGGGTCCTGGCATGCTGGTCCCACTGCCGGGGCTCTTCTGCAGCAGCAGCAACCCCACTGCAAGACTGGGGACGTGAAAAGGGGAAAGCCGAGCCCCCATCCTGCCCAGGCAGGACCTGCAGCCTGGACCTGCTGTGGGTGCTGGTGAAGCAGCTCTGCAGCCGCCTGCCAGCCC
>NW_008813630.1:0-248 GCF_000699105.1 Pygoscelis adeliae | reverse complement strand
CCACTTCCCCCCCTCCTCGGACCGCATCTCCCCAGCGCGCCCGAAAAACGGGGGGAAAATGTCCCGGTTTTGGGTCAACACCGGCACAACTGTGGGCGAACGCTCCCAGATTTTACCTTCCTGACGAATTTTTAAGCATCTACTCGCCCTGGGAGCTTAAGCTGCCACCGAAACGTCCCTCTTGCAGCAGCCCCTGCGAGAGACGGGGAGAAAAGACAGGGGGGAGGAGGGGAAGGAAAAAAAAAAAA
>NW_008813629.1:0-248 GCF_000699105.1 Pygoscelis adeliae | reverse complement strand
GGTTTTATCATTATCGTTATCGCTATTTTAATATGGCAAAAGCTTTTTCTGGGCTTTCTCTATCCAAACATCCCAAGTCAGTGAGAGTGCCAAGTGACAGTTTGTATTCACCAAGCACGGATCTCCTTACCACAGTTCAGTGTTTGGTTTGTCGGTAAATTGAAATGACAGGAGGAAATACAGTTCCTGCGGTGATTTCAGGCTGTTGAAATGCTCACGTTACAGCAAGACGTCCCGATTTCAGCATT
>NW_008813628.1:0-248 GCF_000699105.1 Pygoscelis adeliae | reverse complement strand
TGCCCGGCTGCAGCAGGGAACAGGGAAGGGGGAAGAGCTCCTGCCGCCGGTAATTACCGGCAAGGTTGATGCCACATGATTCAGGGACGTCAGCAGAGTGTGTCACAGCTGATGACATGCCGCATGTGCAGGGGCTGGAAAGGATGCCAGGGCGAGAGGTTGGAGCACCAGGACAGCAGCGTCTGCCTCGAAGCGCTGAGCCAGCCTCGCTGCCCGACCTTCAGTGAGTCACCTCTCCTCCCTAGCCT
>NW_008813627.1:0-248 GCF_000699105.1 Pygoscelis adeliae | reverse complement strand
TGTTCCGTGCTCCCCCGTGTAACACACACACACCCCCCCCGCCGAGGACTCTCAAGTCACTGGTGGCTTTGTGCTCGGAGAGGACGTGGCGGCTGCGTGAACGCTCCTGAGATTTTAGTTTCTAGGTATATGCAATAATAAGTAACTTGCCACTTCAGCTGTTCGTTACCAGCAGTAGTTCTCTATGCTCTTTCTGTCGATGTTTACTAATGTAAACCCAGTATTTGTTACTGTAAGAGGATTTTTTT
>NW_008813626.1:0-248 GCF_000699105.1 Pygoscelis adeliae | reverse complement strand
AGAAGGCACAAGGCGCCTACTGAAGTCTCCGAGCAGAAGCTCAGACTCACCTTTTTAGCAGAGAGCGACAGCTTCTCGGCTAGTGCTGGTGACATGGTACCGCACAGCTCCAGCGTGGCACTGGCCAACAGAGAGGATTTCAATTTTACCAACTTGTAGTCTTCGGGAGCAGCTGGCTCAGTGCCAGGGCCAGGAGGGAGGTCCATGCAACAGTCTGTATCCTGAGAGGTGCAGAAGCTGCCGGTTCC
>NW_008813625.1:0-248 GCF_000699105.1 Pygoscelis adeliae | reverse complement strand
GATCAGGAAATGGGACTGCTGGGTGCACGCGTGCACAAGAGCACACACGCTCACCCCACGGAACCTCAGGAGCTCTCTGGAGCAGAGACAGGACGCGTCAGAGGGAGGCATTCTGGCCTGAGAAAGGTCCCCGGCTTAAATCCCCACTGTGCTGGCTCTGTGCCTCAGTTTCCCCAGTTTTGGCTGGGCATCCCGCTCCCAGCCGCTTCCCTGCCCCAAAAGCACTGACCGTGGATCTGCTTCGGCCG
>NW_008813624.1:0-248 GCF_000699105.1 Pygoscelis adeliae | reverse complement strand
AAAAAAAAAAAAACGGGGGGGGGGGGGAACGAAAAAAAAAAAAAAAAGAAAAAACCAACCAAACTTCAATGCTTTCAATGAAAAGAACCAAAGGGACACACTCCATTTCAGGACCCAGCAGACCGAGGTGCTCAGCAAAAACCAAGAGTTCAGATTTCACCCTTTCTTCACATATTTACAAGGTTTCTCAGCTGCCCCCAGCAACAGGAGTGGAGCTGACGGGGGCCGCTGAGCTGCAGCATGGCTGG
>NW_008813623.1:0-248 GCF_000699105.1 Pygoscelis adeliae | reverse complement strand
ACTTTCCAGGAGGAAGGGCAGCTTCGGAGGGTCTTCCTCCCGCGGTGCAGGGGTGGGCTGTGGGGTGTCGGGCTCAGCACGGCCGGCCCCTCTCCGGTGCCGACAGGCCACACAGCCGGCTTGGCAGTGCCGGCGGGGGCTGTGGTTAGCAGAGATGCTCCATTTACACTTCTTGGTTGCAGGTATCTCGCCATCACTTTTTTTAAGTACGCAATCACTTGGCTTTTTAAACGAAGTTGGAAAAAAAA
>NW_008813622.1:0-248 GCF_000699105.1 Pygoscelis adeliae | reverse complement strand
TGCAAGTGGCAGAGGTCTGCCTGGAGCTGTGAGAAACAGAAGTCTCTTGGGGGACAGGAGGGGGGTCAGGCAGAGCAGGGGACAAATTTCTCAGCTATTTCCAACCACCCTCTTTGAGTACCACTGTGGGACCTTGCACCATGCTGGGGAAAACAACCCCTACTCAGGACTGTGGTGAGGGGCCAGGCATCTCCCTTGGCTCTGCTGTACATCTCCCTGGTGGACCCCAAAATGCCCCCCTGCCCACC
>NW_008813621.1:0-248 GCF_000699105.1 Pygoscelis adeliae | reverse complement strand
GCTGGAGCTGCAGCCCAAGGGTGCCGGGGGCGGGGGGTGGCCGAGGGCATCCTTGCTCACCTCCGTCTTATGAGTCTGCTCATACATCCGAGATGTCCCCATTCCCATAAAGCTTTCCCCGTAAGCTGGTCAGTAATACATGCCACGAGTTTGGCAGGTCTCAGCCCACCTCTCCACGGGCAGCAGCGTGCTGCCCCGGTCCCGGGATGCTGCCGCAGATCAGCTGGGTGGCCAGGACAGACAGATGG
>NW_008813620.1:0-248 GCF_000699105.1 Pygoscelis adeliae | reverse complement strand
CCCCACGTTACTGCTAACCCAGGCCCCTACGCAGTGCCTGCCCCGGGCCCTGCCATCACACGCACCCTATAGAACCCCATTCCCATGCAGCCCCAGTCCCTACAGAGCTCCCCCCACCCCAGCACAGGACCCTATAGAAAGCCCTCCCTCCATACATCCTCCCAGGGGCTCCCGCCTCCTATAGATCCCCATTTCCCACACAACCCTGGGCCCCACAAACTGCCCAGGGCCCTATAGAGCCCCTCCAC
>NW_008813619.1:0-248 GCF_000699105.1 Pygoscelis adeliae | reverse complement strand
GGCTCCCATCCCTCCTGCCATCCCCAGCCTGCGCCGGCTCCTTAGCCTCGTTAGCGCCTAACGAGGGACAGGTCACCAAGGGTGTTCTTTAAGCCCAGGTGAGATGATACCCACAATAGGGTGCTGCCAAGGGGTGCGGGTGGAGGGGACCTCGGTGCCGAGCCCCAGCTTGGGGGTACGCCTTCACTGAGCGCTGCAGCATCGCCCCTTGCACACCCATTCCCGAGTCCCGTCCTCTCCCTCCCCAC
>NW_008813618.1:0-248 GCF_000699105.1 Pygoscelis adeliae | reverse complement strand
CCCCCCATCCCCTCTGTGTGGGCATTGACCCCCACCTCTACACTTGCAGCCAGCATGGAGCAGCGAGCGGGGCCACCAGAGCCGAGACCTGCAGGACCCACCACGCACCTGCAGCCCAAGGTGAGCCCAGGCCTGGGTGGTCACAATAGCTGGGACCACGCATCCCCATCCCCATCCCCAGCTCATGGAGCCTCATCCCTGGTGTGGGGACCCTGGTCAGGGGCTCACCCCGCTATGCTGTGCTTTGT
>NW_008813617.1:0-248 GCF_000699105.1 Pygoscelis adeliae | reverse complement strand
TAAACCACGAGGATCTCGGAACAACTCGTCCTTTAGCTGGGAGGGTCCTGGGTTAGTGCTGTAATTGTCTTCTTCACGGGGTTTTTTTTTTTTTATATTTCTTGGAGTAAATGTTTAAATAAACGACGTCATTGTGTACATCCCTTGCCCCGCTCGCTTTATCCACCCCTATTTTTTTTTTTTTTTAATTTTTCCATTTAAATCTAATTTTGGTTTAATTAAAGAAAAGGCAGATGGGGGGGGGGGGG
>NW_008813616.1:0-248 GCF_000699105.1 Pygoscelis adeliae | reverse complement strand
AAGGCGCAGACCGCCTCGGTGAGGTGGTCCAGGCTCACCGAGAAGGCGTCCATGCTCTCGTAGCCATGCTCGATCTTCTCCAGCTTGCCGCCCTTGGAGGCCTCCACGATCCTGGGCAGGGAGAGCACGGCCGTGTTCCCCCCTGTCCCCTTGCCAGGCTGGGGGACCCCGGGGTGCCGGGGCATCCCCACGCTCACCACCTGGGCGCCCCATGGCCGAATCCTGCCCGGCTGCGGGAAGGGGACCGG
>NW_008813615.1:0-248 GCF_000699105.1 Pygoscelis adeliae | reverse complement strand
AAAGACCCCCCAGGAACGGTGCTGCCAGGTGGAGAATGGGAGTGGGTGGCCGGCGGGCACAGCCGGGGGGGGGGTGCACTCCTTCCCATTGACTGGCTGCTGGGAAAGGCTGGATGTGGGTCGGGTCGGCCCTCGGGGACGTTTCCTGGAAAGTCTCTCTGGAGAGAGGCCACGGCGGAGCCGGCTGGGCTGGCAAGTCCTGCTTGCGGCTGGGCAGGGCGGGGGCAGCCGGGCAGGCAGAGGGCAGC
>NW_008813614.1:0-248 GCF_000699105.1 Pygoscelis adeliae | reverse complement strand
AATCCAGCCCCAGAAACCCAAGCCATGTGTTGGGGCAGCATGCACTGATTTAATTTGCTGGCTGGTGGAGGGATGCAAATTAGAGCCGTGCTATAACAGCAATTAGACGGGTACGTATGGGGGGAGGGCAGCAGAGAAGGGAAGAAGGGGGGCTGCTGGCAGAAGGGTGGCTGCGAAGATAAATCTGCAATTTCTTGGTAAATCTAATTGCTACATGGGCTTTGTTAACAAGGCCAAACTGTTTGGGG
>NW_008813613.1:0-248 GCF_000699105.1 Pygoscelis adeliae | reverse complement strand
CAGCCCTGCCTGTTCAATGGAGAATACACAAGCAGCGGGTCCACCTGGGTGGGTGCTGAGTGCCTCGGGGTGTCACAGGCACGGGGGGGTCCTGCAGGTGAAGGTGATGCGCTGCCTGGAGCACCCCAACGTGCTGAAGTTCATCGGGGTGCTGTACAAGGAGAAGAGGCTCAACTTCATCACGGAGTACATCAAGGGGGGCACCTTGAGGGGCCTCATCAAGAGCATGGTGAGCACTGGTGGGGTAG
>NW_008813612.1:0-248 GCF_000699105.1 Pygoscelis adeliae | reverse complement strand
CATGTCCATCACCCTCCGCACCTCCCCAGCCCCTTGCTTGCCCCAGGGCAGGCCCTGTCTGTCTGGCCATGCATCCAGCCTGGCTGGTGCCTCCCAGTGCTGCCCCGGAGCTCGTTCCCAGCACCCACACTGCCATGTGGGACCCCGCCACACTGGACCTACCAGGAGGTGGTAGCGGGCACGGAGTCCCCTCATCATGAGCATGTGGATGCTGCTGGGGTGCTCTGAGCTGCACTGCCAGGGAGCCC
>NW_008813611.1:0-248 GCF_000699105.1 Pygoscelis adeliae | reverse complement strand
ACCTTAATGATTCTATGATTCTACTTTCTAATCCTTAGGTAACGAAAAGCAACAGAAAAATAAAGACAACTTGCATAAATTATTAACCTCAATTACAGAATTTTATCACAGGAAATAAAATAAAACTTTGGAGAAAGTTAATTATTTCACTATTTTGATATTGGAAATAAATTCTTTTTCTATTCTCTAAACGGCAATATAAGAAAAAAATAATTGGTTACATTTCGTACAATCATAGAATCATAGAA
>NW_008813610.1:0-248 GCF_000699105.1 Pygoscelis adeliae | reverse complement strand
CGCTCGCTATATTTAATCCTTTGATGCATTATCTGTGCGGTACGCCGAGTCAATGCAGTCCGCTCAGAGAATTGGTTTTAATTAAAATATTAATGAAGAAGACTCTAGAAAGGAAACGGAGCTTTGACAAACGCTCTGTGATTCAACCTCTCTGGCCTCTCCAGCCCCCCCAGCCCTCGCAGTGCCTTCGCCTCCTCCTGCAGCAGGGCAGATCCGGCAGAGCCCGGCTGTGCTGGGCAGCAGGACCG
>NW_008813609.1:0-248 GCF_000699105.1 Pygoscelis adeliae | reverse complement strand
AGCGATGTCACCCGGCACCGTCACTCGTCTATTTTTAATAGTAGAGGGGTTTTTTTTGTTTGGTTTTTTTTTAGCTGTGGAGGTGGGAGAGGGAAAGGGCCGGCCTGCGTGTGCGGCCCCTCGGGTTTTATGCCGCTTCAGGGATTTTTGTGCTGCTGGTTTGGGTTTGCTGGGGCCAGTGGGAAGGTCCTGGGTGCTGCTGGTTTCTCTGCTGCAGCTGGCAAGGAGCCGCGGGGGGCAGCCGGCCC
>NW_008813608.1:0-247 GCF_000699105.1 Pygoscelis adeliae | reverse complement strand
TTTTAAGTCTATGTAGACAGTTTCTGAAACTAGACAGGTCGTTTTTAACGAGGATAAGCCCTTTGCCTTGCATCTGGCAACCAACAGGGATGTGGACCCAGCAGCACAGACCACTGCCATACACAAAGCACCACCCTACGCACAGGGAAAGCACGACAAGTCAGATGTGGTACCCAGTAACAACAAAAAACGGCTCTTCACATCAGTTCTCTGGATGATCAGGTTAGTTCTTTTAGTCAGACACAGA
>NW_008813607.1:0-248 GCF_000699105.1 Pygoscelis adeliae | reverse complement strand
TTTTTTTTTTTTAACGTTGTCTTCGCTGGTGCTAAACTGAGCTGTTTGTTTTTTTTTTTTTTATGACACCGAGGTTGAACTACTGCATGATTAGCGCATAAGAAATTTTGGTAATTCTTTGCATCTGGATTTTTTTAATCACTGTAAAAGCACACTTTCATTGTGGTTTCCTTTTATGCTTGCTGTACGCATGTTTTCACCTGTTCTCAAGTCTTTATTTTCAAAGTTTTCAGTTGAGGGTAAGTAGA
>NW_008813606.1:0-248 GCF_000699105.1 Pygoscelis adeliae | reverse complement strand
CCCGCTGCTTGCTGCCACCTGCGGTGCCACGGGCCGTGTTGCGCCCCAGCTTTGCGTGCCCGGCGGAGGCCACCCCTGCCCGCGGGACCGTCCCTGCCCTCCCTTGTGCTTTGCAGAACCAACTGACCATTCCCGTAGGAGTCCCAGTTTAGTTGCTCTGTTCCAGCCCCGCAGTGCGTATATAAGTTCCAGCATCCATCTTATAGACCGTGTGTATCACCTCTCCCTGCCCCTGCCTGCCCCAAAGC
>NW_008813605.1:0-248 GCF_000699105.1 Pygoscelis adeliae | reverse complement strand
TGCGAGGGAGCGCCCGAGCTGGAACCGCCAGCCCTTTCCCTCTGCCCATGCTCAGGTTGTGCTGGAAGGGAAAGTCTCAGAGCTGGAGCAGGCGCTCACCAAGATAACCCAGCTGCAAGGTGAGTCCTGGGCAGGGTGGGGGGTGCAGGGGGGTGGGCACGGGCAACAGTCCCTGGGACACCCTGATTCCCATCCCCTGGGACACCCTGATCCCCGTCCCCTGGGACACCCTGTTCCCCATCCCAAGA
>NW_008813604.1:0-248 GCF_000699105.1 Pygoscelis adeliae | reverse complement strand
TTTTCTGATTCCCTTTCTTTTTTTGCCAGTTTTAAGAGGGGGGGAATAAAGGCGGAGGGTCACGATGACAAGCTTAGCAGTTTTGTAGAAAAATAGAAACTCTGGTATCACAGTTATGCTCTACTATTTAAAAAAGAATGTACAACAGTGAGGACAGATTTGAAATCTGTAATTTTCCTGGATGTGGAAATAAATAACTGTATCCATGGTGCATAACTGCTATTAATCATAGAATCATAGAATCATAG
>NW_008813603.1:0-248 GCF_000699105.1 Pygoscelis adeliae | reverse complement strand
GGGACCCCAGCAACGTGCCCGGGGAGCTCAGCTGCAGCAGGCTGGGTCCTGTGTTCCATTAATTAAATACAAAGGGATTAACAAGCTATTTGTGAGAGCCCATTAGATAAATATTAGCCAAGCTATGGATCCTCGTGGAGGCCCGCTCAGTCCATTTCTTAAAAATAAATTTGCATTTGGTTGGGCATTTAAAGGATGCTGCGGCTACTTCAAAAAGCAGAGTAAATTGCACAAATCCTGCCCTGCAC
>NW_008813602.1:0-248 GCF_000699105.1 Pygoscelis adeliae | reverse complement strand
CGCGTCCGCTCCCGGGCCCCGCCGCCGGCCCGTCGCCCCGGGTGAGCGGCGATAAGGGAGGCTGACGCTTCCTTCAAGGAGCTGCTGTGACTCAGGAGAACAAGATTTCCTGCCCGGTTTTCAGTAAAACAAACAAATGTCCCTTCTGTGCACTGCCCTGATCCCGGCTGGGACATTACTGAACGGGAAAAGGAAAAAAAAAAAACCGTCTTTTTTAATGCCAAAAAGGGAAACAAGGGGAAACAAAA
>NW_008813601.1:0-248 GCF_000699105.1 Pygoscelis adeliae | reverse complement strand
AACCCATCAGGTTTTGGGCTGAGGTGCTGGCTGTCCCCCCAGGGCCTCTGGAAAACACCTACGGTGACTTCTGGCGCATGGTGTGGGAGCAAAATGTCCTGGTGATCGTGATGACGACCCGGTGAGTGCCCCGGGCAGGGCACGGCCCTGGTTTTCTTTGCAAAATGTTGGATGAGCAGCGCTGTGCTCTCTGCAGTGACGCCGCAGCCGTGGTGCCAGCCAGAGCCCCGCAGGGTGGGGACACCGCG
>NW_008813600.1:0-248 GCF_000699105.1 Pygoscelis adeliae | reverse complement strand
CCGCACCGAGGGGGGAAACTGAGGCACGGGGGGATGTGGCTCATCCTGCTGCACCTTGGGGGGAGGGAGAGCCCCAGAGCACGACCCGCCTGCGGCCCTTCCTTCCCCAGCAATTAGGCTCTTCCCAAACGTCCGGAGGATGTTTGCTTGCGGCTCCCAGCTAGCTGGGGGTGGGTGGAGGCGCAGGAGCTGAGCCCCACGGCACGGCTCAGGGCAGCCCCCCGCTTCCCACAGGCTGGCACAGGCTC
>NW_008813599.1:0-248 GCF_000699105.1 Pygoscelis adeliae | reverse complement strand
ATGCACTTATGCATCACCTTCTGTGTTTGCTAAAGCTATGCGTATATTAGCAAGGAGAGGGGAGCAGAACTGGAGAGAGAAACCATTCGTGTTAAGGACCTGATGTCCACAACCCGTGTGTTTCTGGGGGTTACATGGACCAGCTCTAGTCTGATCCTGGGGACCAAACACCCATTAGCAGCTGGAGCACCCCAAGCATGCTCCTGGAGCACATCAGCGTGCTTAATTTCATCCTAAAGGAATCCAGT
>NW_008813598.1:0-248 GCF_000699105.1 Pygoscelis adeliae | reverse complement strand
AGCACAGAGACAGAGGGAGAGAGAGAGAGGGGGGAAAAAGGGAGAAAGAAAGAAGGAAAGAAAGACAGAAACAAACAGAAAAGAGAGGGAACGGGGGATACAGAGAGAGGAAAAAAGAGAGGAGGAAAAAAGAGGAAAAAAGAACGAAAAATAAAATGAGAGAGGGGGGAAGGAAAGAAAAGGGAGAGAAAAGGAAAAAGCAAAAGGAAAAGGAAATGGGGAAAAAAAGAAAAAGAAAAAGAAAAAGA
>NW_008813597.1:0-248 GCF_000699105.1 Pygoscelis adeliae | reverse complement strand
GGGGCAGGACGGGGCCTCTCCTGCCGCCGGCGTGGCACCGCTGCTTCCCAGAGCCACGAGCAGCCTGTGCGGCACCACCGGGGTGAAGCATCCTGCCACCTGCGTGGTGCGTGGAGGATGCGTGCCGGGGGTGCTGAGGCGTCGCCGCGGTTCGGCCAAGCCCCGCCCGTTGTTCGCCGCGAGCGTGGGATCCAGCAGTGGCTCTTCCTGCTGGGTCCCTCTGGACCCGGCGCTGGCAGGAGACATCG
>NW_008813596.1:0-248 GCF_000699105.1 Pygoscelis adeliae | reverse complement strand
TCCTAAAGGGGAGCGCCCGCCGTGTCCAGGGGGTCGCTGTCTCGTGGTGGCTTGGGGTGGGTGGTGACAAACGGGGACGTTTCTCGCTCCCCGGGCCCGCTCGCGTCGGGCGGTGCGGTTGCGTAAGCCCTGTTCGTAGCGCGGGGCGTAAGCGGAGTCGCCGACGGCGTGCCTTTCGCAGCGAGCGCTGAATTGACCCGCGGGGTTGTTTACTCTGGAGGAGACTGATGTCAACAGAGCCGCTCGGG
>NW_008813595.1:0-248 GCF_000699105.1 Pygoscelis adeliae | reverse complement strand
GGGCAGCAGCGGCAACCTCAGAGGGCTTTGCAGAGCTGCAGGGCTTTGCTGGTAGGACAGGCTGGGAAATCTGTCCCCTCAGAGCAGGAAGCTGGTTATAAGCCATGCTCTGCAAACTGTGCCCCGCTGCACGCTTTAACCAGCCAAGGCACACACAGTTACCCCAGGGGCCGGCGCAGGACAAGGCAGCCCACTGCCAACCTGGGCTCGTGGCAGCCCATGCCACCCACCAGCCATCCAGGGGTGGG
>NW_008813594.1:0-248 GCF_000699105.1 Pygoscelis adeliae | reverse complement strand
GGCAGCGATGGAGGAGCCCCATCTCGCAGCCGCGCATGAGGAAGTGCCCCTGCGGCGCGGCTGCCCTCGATAAAGCTGTTTGCGCTGTTCTCCTGCGGCGCCGAGCTCCACGTAGGCGAAGAATTCTTTAAAAAATATATATCTAAAATAATAACCCTCGCGGAGGAGATCCTGCTGCCGGGGAGGAGGGACCGGCTGGTGCTGGGAAATGCTCAGGGTGGGGACTTGGACCGGACCCATGCGCCGGC
>NW_008813593.1:0-248 GCF_000699105.1 Pygoscelis adeliae | reverse complement strand
TGCGTGGATGAGGCCAGCCTTTGGGGAGCACCCATCCTCTTGCAGAGGATGGGGCAGAGACCATCAGACTGAACAAGAGCGTCCTGCTCTGCTCCTGGCTGCTTTTGAAGGCCATGATATTGAACTGTATGGAT
This sequence comes from Pygoscelis adeliae, assembly GCF_000699105.1. Lineage (NCBI taxonomy): Eukaryota > Metazoa > Chordata > Aves > Sphenisciformes > Spheniscidae > Pygoscelis > Pygoscelis adeliae. Next base: position 114 of record NW_008813593.1, on the reverse strand, counting down.
ATGTTCATCCATCTAGGTGAATATGGTATAGTTTGATGCAGCCTTCCCCTTCCCATGGTAACCCTGGTCCTGCTGAGGAGTCCTGCCAGGTCCCACAGGATCCAGTCCCTGGTG
>NW_008813592.1:0-248 GCF_000699105.1 Pygoscelis adeliae | reverse complement strand
GCCGGTACGTCTGGCAGAACGTCTGCGCTGCGGAGCCAGGAGCCTGCTGTGGGGGCACAGGGTCCCTCACTGCCTGCTTGTGGGGACAACTGCTGGAGGGGTGTGCCCCAAAGCAGGGGCCCCCTCCTGGGGCAAGGCTTTAATGGGGATCCTGGGGTCGCAGCCCACCCCACCCCACATGGTGGATAGGTCAAAGCCCCCCTTCCTGGGGGAAGGCACTGCTGCTGGACGCCCAGGGAAAAGGAGAA
>NW_008813591.1:0-248 GCF_000699105.1 Pygoscelis adeliae | reverse complement strand
ACTGCCCGGCTGTCTGGTGGCCCCAGGGTGGCAGTGCCACTCCAGGGACAGCTTGGAGGGGTGCATCGCCTCCCAAAGGAGAGGGGGTCGGATGCTGACAGGAGGAGCTGGTCCCCAGGGTCCCTGTGGGATGGGGGAGCTGAGGTGGGAATGGTCTCGGGACCTCAGCGGCTGCCTATGTCCTTCCCCAGGAGTCGGAGCACAGGCGGCAGCAGCAAAAGCAGCAGCGAAATATGGTGAGTCGCCCT
>NW_008813590.1:0-248 GCF_000699105.1 Pygoscelis adeliae | reverse complement strand
AGGGGGCGGGGGGGAAGCTGCTTGGTTTTTTTGGGAGATGAAGCGGCACAGGGGCTGATCAGGGCTGCTGATCTGGCAGTGGCACAGCAATGCCTTGACAAACCCTTGTGTGGTACTGTGCCTCTCCCATGGTGTCCCTGTGCGGGGGCTGGTGGGGCAGGGGGCTGGCATGGGGGCTGGTCTGTGCCCCACTGCGTTGCTCCATTGAACTGGGGCTGGTGCCCAGCCAAGGTGCTGCAGGTGGTAAC
>NW_008813589.1:0-248 GCF_000699105.1 Pygoscelis adeliae | reverse complement strand
ACCTGGTGGTTGCCAGTGCTGCCTATCAGCACCCATCGGTGCCCATCAGTCCCCATCATTGTCTGGTGGTGCCCATAAGTGACCCACAGTGGCCATCAGTGCCTGGTGGCACCCAGCAGTGCCCATGGGTGCCTATCGGTCCCCAGTAGTGCCCAGTGATTCCCGTCAGTGCCCACTGGCACCTGCCGGTGCCCGCTGGCCCTGCACCCATCCTGTCCCCCTGTGCCCCTCACCTGCAGTCGCTGCAG
>NW_008813588.1:0-248 GCF_000699105.1 Pygoscelis adeliae | reverse complement strand
GAGAGGGCAGAGGGTCTGGGATGAGGATGCCGAGGCTGCAGGAGGTGAATGGGTTTGGGGTCGGAGCGGGTGCTGGGAGAGGAGAGCGGGGTGGTACCAGGGTGCAGGTGTGATAACACCCTCCACGATGCCAAAAGCATTTTCGGGCTGCGGATGGAAACCTGTTCTGCTGGGGCAAGGGGTCACTGTTGTGTTCTTGCAAAATTGGGCTCTCAAGAGCTTTTCACTGCTTTACCCTTTTTTTTTTT
>NW_008813587.1:0-248 GCF_000699105.1 Pygoscelis adeliae | reverse complement strand
TCGGCATAGACCCATGCCAACACCATCAATCATAACCCCCCTCTCCACGGCCAGGCTCACCCGCACCCCCGCGAGCCCCTGCGGCACCCGGCTCTCACCTTTCTTTTTGGTTTTCTTCTCCTTGGGGGGGTCCCCACCGGTCTGGAAGAGGGACACCGGGTTTTTCTTCTTCTCCGACCTGATGGGTTTGGTGCTGGAGTCGGAATCGTCCTCCTCATCGCTGCTGGTGGTGGCTGGGGGGGGGGAAC
>NW_008813586.1:0-248 GCF_000699105.1 Pygoscelis adeliae | reverse complement strand
CTCTGAGCCCAGCCGGGGCCAGGGTCTTGTCCAAGGGGTGGCTGTCCCTGCTTGCCAACACAGGGACACCAGGGCCGGCAAACCTGGGAGCCCCTGGAGCCCCCCTGGGTGTGGAGGAACAGCGAAACGGGCTCAAGGGGACGGGGCGTTGTGAAACCTTTTGGGGAGCAGGAGCATTTCCCCACGAAAGCAGCCCCTGCCCTGCGAGAGGTCCCTGCCTGACCCCCCCCGGGGTCGGGGCTGCGGCA
>NW_008813585.1:0-248 GCF_000699105.1 Pygoscelis adeliae | reverse complement strand
ACCTGGGCAGCCTTTGAGCCTCCTCTGCTAGAGACAGGTAGGGGTAATTTCAGCTTTATGTTCGCTACTTGTTAGGGACACAGGGAAAGACAAGTTTTGTTTTTCCCAAAAAGGAAAAAAAAAAAGGAAGAAAATAGGTGGGGAAGGAAATTTTATTTCCAAGCTTCTAAAAGGATCTTACAAACCACAGAGAGTAAAAAAAATGCAAAACTATATAGCTATATTTTATATATATATATATAATTGAC
>NW_008813584.1:0-248 GCF_000699105.1 Pygoscelis adeliae | reverse complement strand
TCAAGCGCATCGGGGACCTGCAGGCGGCCATCGAGGACGAGATGGAGAGCGACAGCAACGAGGACCTCATCAACAGGTGAGAGCGCCTGGGCCTGGCTCCCACGCGGGGCACATCGCCGGGGCTCACCGCTTCTCCTCACCACTTGTGAAATGCCACGGGGACCCCTCGGCTCCGCCCGGCCCTGGCGGGATGCCATCTGTCAGTCCATCCATCCGTGCATCCTGCACACGTGCATCCGCCCGTCCAT
>NW_008813583.1:0-248 GCF_000699105.1 Pygoscelis adeliae | reverse complement strand
GGTTCCTGCCGAGCGCGTCACTCGCCGCCGTCACCCAGGCCGGCCCCAACCTCGTGCCCGCGTTCGCTTCCGCCGTCCTGGGCTCATCCCTATGGGATGCCGGGTTGGGAGAAGGATGCGGTGACGCCGGCACGGATCCAGAGCCTAAAGGCAGCATCCCCTGCTCTCCCCGCCGGAGAGCTCCGGGAAAACACCGGCATCGCTCCTTCTCTCCGAAAGCAGAGGTGCTTCCCCAAGGAGGATGCCTA
>NW_008813582.1:0-248 GCF_000699105.1 Pygoscelis adeliae | reverse complement strand
CTCCTGAAATTGCCAAGATGTTGGGTTTTAACCATAAATCGCTGGCCCGGAGGAGCGGGGCCCGCTCCCATTCCCATGGGAATGTCGGTGGGAGTTTTGCTATGGATCCTAGCGCGGATTTTGGGGAGGGAGGGCTGCAGCATCCTCCGGGGATGCCCAGTGCCCGACTGCGGTCCCTCCCCTGGGGCTGCTTTGTCGGACACTGACATCCCGTTAACCTCCCACCTCCCCGCATCCCGTTAACCTCC
>NW_008813581.1:0-248 GCF_000699105.1 Pygoscelis adeliae | reverse complement strand
ATGCTGGAGGCATGCCGGCAGCAGGTGAGATGGGGTCACCTCCCTGCCACGACGCCAGGGTGAGGGGCTGGTGGCAGCCCTGAGGCCACGGTGAGGGGCCTTTCTGCTTCTCTTCTTCCATCTCCCGTAGGATTTCACCCAGCAGTCTCGGTTGGATAGGTGGTCAGGATCAGGATCAGAGGAGGCATCCTGATACGCCGCGGGGTGTAACCGGGCATCAGAAACTCAGGGTGGCTTCGCCCGGCTCC
>NW_008813580.1:0-248 GCF_000699105.1 Pygoscelis adeliae | reverse complement strand
CCAGGTGGTGGGCACGGCCCCGTTGTCCCCTGACAGCCTGTGGTGGGGACCAAGTGTAAGCCCCCTCCCTGTGCCTGTCCCGAGCGCAGGCAGACCTGCAGGCGCGTTGGTGGTCCTCACCCCATGTCATTGCAGGCACGCTGACGAAGTTCACGCTTGTGCTGTACGGGACGGCCACCGATTCCCCCAGCCTCTCCAACCAGCTGGAGAGCAGTGGCTGCAAGACCCTGACCCCCAGCCAGACCTGC
>NW_008813579.1:0-248 GCF_000699105.1 Pygoscelis adeliae | reverse complement strand
GAGGTCTTGCTGCCTTCCCATGCTGCTGGCAGCCAAGGTCCCCGTGCCATTGCTGCTGTCTCCGTGAAGCGCTTCCAGCCGCAGCAGCGATGTCTGCTGGGGCGCCCGGGTGGGATTTGCTCCCAGTTGGCTCCTTTCCTGGCAACGTGGCCGTCCCTGCTGTGGCTTCTGGCTGAGCATGGCACCAGCTGCGGCAGGCGCCGAGCGGCGGCCCCGGTGTGGGGAGCAGCCCTGCAGCCGCAGGAGGG
>NW_008813578.1:0-248 GCF_000699105.1 Pygoscelis adeliae | reverse complement strand
CAGGCTGCAGGCACTCAAAGGGGATGGTGTACTGTGCGATGAACTCATCCCCGATGTAGTCGTCGTCCAGCACGACAAAGCGCAGGACAGCGAGCTCCGGCAGGTTGATCTGGAACTCCAGGCTCTCGTCAAAGACGGGGTTGTCCCCGCTCTGCAGGGCCGTCTTGGTGCGGTGCTCAGCGCAGTCGGCTGGGATACCATGGATCTCGGCGCAGACGTAGGGCTCCACCACCTCCCCCTTGGCCCCC
>NW_008813577.1:0-248 GCF_000699105.1 Pygoscelis adeliae | reverse complement strand
GAGGAATGGGGCTGTGCCCCTGCAGAAGGACAGAGGCTCTTGAATCCCAGGATGCTCCCCTGGATCGACCGAAGAGGGATGCTGTGACCAAGGCAGCAGACCAGGGCCCTGAGGCCCTGGAGGGCTTCTGGAGGCTGTCCACAGCCCCCTCGCTCCGCAGCAGCTCCCCAGCAGCTCCCCAGGGCTCTGGGTCCCCCATATTTATAACCGAGGCCATGGGGAACCTGGGGGTATGTGGTGGAGGCTGA
>NW_008813576.1:0-247 GCF_000699105.1 Pygoscelis adeliae | reverse complement strand
TATTTTTAAAGACTGCACACGTAGAATCTTTAAACTTTTGAATTAATAATATTTATAAACTTCTTTTTATCTCTACTGGCGAAGTCGGAGATGCGTGAGAAGGCCAAAGACAGGGATATGTGTGGTCTGCAAAGTTCTCCACCCTGCCCGGGAGCATTCCTGGATGTCCTGAACTGTTTTCTTTTGTTGCTGCTCCAGAAGGAGGCTCTCGGCTGTCCGTCTGCTTGCCAGCTCTGCACAGGGAGAC
>NW_008813575.1:0-248 GCF_000699105.1 Pygoscelis adeliae | reverse complement strand
CCGTCAGGCTTTGCAGCCCTTTGGGAACTGGTGTCTGCCGTGCTGGCAGCGGCCACGGGTGTAGGCAGCTCCTGGGACAGTCCTGGAGGGAAACTGAGGCAGGGCACGGGGTGACACCCAGCCTCAGGTCACCTCTGACCGGCCGGCAGAGCGAGGCGCTGGGGCGATGCCGTCCCGACGACTTTGCGCTGGAGCGGAGTAGGGAGCGGTCCCGTATGGCACGGCAGTGGCACAGGCAGCTCCCGGCC
>NW_008813574.1:0-248 GCF_000699105.1 Pygoscelis adeliae | reverse complement strand
GTACCCCGGCAGCAGGAACAACACCAACATCACCAGCTTCTCCCAGTACTCGCATGGGCACTGGCGAGCGAGGAGGAAGGAGGGGAGCCGCCTTCGGCACCTCCAAAACGCCAAGCCCTTAGAGCCAACGTTTCCCCCGCCAAGTGCTGGCGTCCTCCTCGGGGACGGTGGGTTATTGCTGCTGCCGGGTGGCTGTAGTTTGCAGGCAAGAACCCAGAGCTGCCTGACTCGGGGGAGGCAACGCACCC
>NW_008813573.1:0-248 GCF_000699105.1 Pygoscelis adeliae | reverse complement strand
TTGAAACGAGCACCCCCGTCGTGGTGGGTCCACGCCTTACGAAGCCTTTCCCGAGTGGCTCTCCAGCCTCGCTCAGCCCAGGCAATACCTGCCTGAGGGTCTTCAGAGCCTGACCCCGAATCCCCAGCGGCGGACACCCTTCGTTAGGGGTTTTAACTGGGCAGCCTCGCTGTCCCAAAGGCGTCGCTTCCCGCTCGGACGCGACGGGGGACCCTGAAACAAAGCACGGCGGGAGGACAGGGGACGGT
>NW_008813572.1:0-248 GCF_000699105.1 Pygoscelis adeliae | reverse complement strand
GGCTGTTCCCTGCAGCCCCTGTCCCAGCAGCAGGGGCGGGGGGACTGAGCTGAGACCCCTCAAACTCAGCCCACGTGGGTGGCTGAGCAGACCCGAGATGAAGCCGCTGGGTGCATCCCAGGAGGAAGGACAAAGGGCTTTATGTCTGTCCCTAACTGTGGGTGCAAGCCAGCGTCCCCTTGTCCCTCAGGGCTCCCAGCCCACCCCGGGCAGTGCTGCCCTCGCCCAGGCCCGGCTGCGCTGGGAGC
>NW_008813571.1:0-248 GCF_000699105.1 Pygoscelis adeliae | reverse complement strand
AACGAGCTCGTTGTGGATTCACGGAGCTCCCTGGCACAAATGGGTTTAAACTACCTTAAGTGTTTCAGCGGGGAACTGGCGCTGGCGGTGTAACACTGTATTACCACAGCATTAGGAGTGAAGTATTGATCCTAATCCCCTGGTTCAAAAATAGGATTATCAGAAGGGGAGGGTAGGGAGGGGGTGCGGAAGGATGCCCCGTCCCCATCCTCATCCCCGTCCCCGTCCCCAGCAGACGCGGTCCCTGC
>NW_008813570.1:0-248 GCF_000699105.1 Pygoscelis adeliae | reverse complement strand
GCCCCCCAGCCTGCCGTGCCAGCGGATGCCTTTTGTTCCAGTCCAAGAGGCGGGTGAATCCCAGGGGCCGCAGCGGGCAGGAAGACGTCCCACCCCAACCCGGCCCGAGCCCCGGGCGGCTCCCTTTCCTTCCCGACTCCCCGGCCTCTCCCAGGGGACCAGCAGCATCCACCGAGGCGGCCGGGCACGCTGGGGCTGGGGGCTTTGGGGAGGGCAGCGTCTGGGACAGGAACTGGCAGCCCCGAGGG
>NW_008813569.1:0-248 GCF_000699105.1 Pygoscelis adeliae | reverse complement strand
AGCCCGCCGCACAGTGGCAGGGCTTGGACAGGAGCAGGAATTGTCTGCAGCCGCCCCGTTTCATAACCGATGCTTTGTTTGGATGAAATGAAGCCGATCCGTGGTGTTTGACAGGGTCTGGTGCGCGAGCTGTCGGGGCGGTGATGTGCAGCAGGGGAGCCTCGCCGAGAGCCGTGCCAAGTTCCCACCTCGGGAGGGCCTGAGCGGACGGTGTGACCGGGGCCGGGACGCGTGCCAGGACACCGACA
>NW_008813568.1:0-248 GCF_000699105.1 Pygoscelis adeliae | reverse complement strand
TAGCAAGGTCTTCCAAGCTAGACTGGGTCTTTCTGGATTTTTTTGACTTCTATGAAATGCTGCAAATCTGCAGTTTGCTGCTATTTTATCTACTATAAATCAGTAGCAAACATGATCGTATGCTTTCTTTAAAACAGGAAACAATGTGTAGGTCTAATTGTCAAGGAACCCCGAGCAGCTGAACAGCTTTCTGCCAAAGAGCGTATTGCGAAGATCCTGAACAGTCATAGAATCATAGAATCATAGAA
>NW_008813567.1:0-248 GCF_000699105.1 Pygoscelis adeliae | reverse complement strand
CTCCTCCTCTTCTTCCTCCTCCTCCTCCTGGCACCCTGTGCTCATCTTGGCCATGCCGGGAAAATCAGGACAGCTTGCCTTTGGCACAGGCGCGAGTGAGCTCCAGCTGTGCCCGGCTCCTGCCCGCCAGCCAGGAGATGCCGCGGGGGCAGCAGTTTCTGCAAACACCCCTTGCCGGCTCCTGGCAGGGCTGTGCTGTTTGGGCTGCAAACAGAGACGCTGCCGGGAGGTTTCACTCCAAACAGCAG
>NW_008813566.1:0-248 GCF_000699105.1 Pygoscelis adeliae | reverse complement strand
GTTCATGGCACCGGAGATGTATGAGGAGAAGTACGATGAGGCGGTGGACGTCTACGCCTTTGGGATGTGCATGCTGGAGATGGCCACCTCAGAGTACCCCTACTCCGAGTGCCAGAACGCCGCCCAGATCTACCGCAAGGTCACCTCGGTGAGCGGTCCCGGCCCCCGGGCTGGGGTGATGCTGCTGGCTGGTGCTGTGGGCATGGGAGCAGGGGGGAGGAGGCTGGGGGGGGGGGGGGGGGGGGGGG
>NW_008813565.1:0-248 GCF_000699105.1 Pygoscelis adeliae | reverse complement strand
ATTTTTCATAGGCTCTCCTGAGTTGGAAAGGATCCACGAGGATCCCCAAGGCCAACCCCGGCCCCAGCCCAGGGCAACCTGCACGTTAAACCAGGTAGCCAAGAGCCTCGTCCAAACGCTGCCTGAACACCAGCAGGGCTCCGGGCCCCGACCCCTCCACTGGGGAGCTTGTCCCAGCGGCTCCGGGGTTTATATTTTATAAATATGTGTAAATAATATGTATGTAAATATATATATACACACACACA
>NW_008813564.1:0-247 GCF_000699105.1 Pygoscelis adeliae | reverse complement strand
GAAACACCTGAACTGTGCACCTACTCTAAGTGCCATGCTCTAGAAGGGTATGTTCTGATCCCTTCCTTCACACCTGCGGGTGTGAAGTTCTTGCCTTGCCCGTTGTAATGCTCGGAAGGTGGGCCGTTGTCTCTGATAATGTGTGGAAGATCACGTCTGTTACACGGTTTGTCTGACTGTCCCGTACGCCCCTTTCATGTTTACAGCTGTAAAGAGAAAGGCTTTCGTAGTCGTCTTTCCTTAAAAC
>NW_008813563.1:0-248 GCF_000699105.1 Pygoscelis adeliae | reverse complement strand
CCCCCCAAGCTGGGGGGCTGCTCCCGGTAACCTGGGATTTGCAAGCAAGAGCGAGCAGCAGCCCCTGCTCCCCCCCATCCCCATCCCGCCCGCTGGGGACCGGGATGCGGCCGAGCCTCCCCTGTCCTCCCCGCAGGATGTCCCCTCCCTGGAGGAGAAGATGAGCGAGCTGGATGTGAACAACGACGAGGAGCTGAAATTCGGCGAGTACTGGCGGCTGATCGGGGAGCTGGCGAAGGCCATGTGGC
>NW_008813562.1:0-248 GCF_000699105.1 Pygoscelis adeliae | reverse complement strand
TTCCTTTTCCTCCATCTCCTTCTCCTTTTCTTCCTCTTCTTCTTCCTCAGCAGTTTGCACCCGGCTGCCTCTTGCCCAGCTAGCAGCGCCCAGTCCGCCTGCCTTCTGCAGCGTGCCGTCGTCCAAGCAGGCCCAGGGCACCACCGCTTGCGGGCGGTTGTCTGAGGCCGCGCAGAGCCCGTGTGCACGTGCAACCAGAGCGCTGTCACCGGCAGAGCCCAGGAGGGCTGTGCCTCGGCAGCCGGCGG
>NW_008813561.1:0-248 GCF_000699105.1 Pygoscelis adeliae | reverse complement strand
CATCCCCACAGGTGGGATTCAAGGCAGGAGTGGCTCAGGGGTTTCCACAGGAGGACAAGGGCCTGCCTGGTTTGGCTACATTTGATTTATTTATTTTGGGAGCGTGGCTGGGCAGAGCTGAAGCATCACCCCATGACCTCACCGGTTGTTAGCTCCTACCCTAAACCTGCAATTTTGTGAAGCCTGGATCCCATTGAGCTCCAGGCTCCATTATTTTACACACACACACCCCACTCTATGCATACCTG
>NW_008813560.1:0-247 GCF_000699105.1 Pygoscelis adeliae | reverse complement strand
GAGTTGAGATGAGGAGGGGTGTTTGAAGTTGAGCCTGAGGAGGGGGCAGGAAAGGTGTTTCCCACTGTTTATTTTCCTCAATACGGGAGTCGGGAATTAAAAGTTTGTGTTAATCAGCAGTGAGTTAAAAGTGATGGAAGGTCTGGAATCGAGGAAGTTTGCCCGCGGCAGTAACCGGTGGAGAACGGGGGCTATGCCCGTCGAGGCCTGGGACTGACTTTGAAACTCAGCAGCACCAGCCCGGGGG
>NW_008813559.1:0-248 GCF_000699105.1 Pygoscelis adeliae | reverse complement strand
TGGTCCTGGCAGCTTTTTCCCAAACCTTCCTCCCCTCCCCCCCAAAAATGTGAAAAAATAGCTCCATCTGGATGCTGTTTCCACCCAGGCGCAGGCCCCGGGGCCGGGAGCCAAGAGAGCAGCGCCTGTGAACGGCAGACGTGGGAGCCGGAGAGGATGTGACGGGGAAGCTGTGAGAAAAGCCTGAGGTCGGCAAACCTTCGGCCTCGCCGTGGGAGCCGCTCTCCCTCGCAGGAGAGGGCTCGGCA
>NW_008813558.1:0-248 GCF_000699105.1 Pygoscelis adeliae | reverse complement strand
TGTCCGTCGCCTTGTTTTTTGCAGCCATTGGCATCAGCGTTGTGGGGGTTCTCAGCTTCTCCCCCAGCTCCGCCCAGGTAAGGGATCCCGATCCAGGCAGGGAACCTCCTCCTGCCCGCAGCCCTGAGCTGTGTCGGAAGCGCTTGCCGGGAGGGAGGAACGGGCTGAGCTCAGGGCTGGCTTTGGCCAGTTCCCGACACTGGAAGACGCGGGCAGGAGGGAGGGAAGGCGCCGGCAGCGAGCTGAGC
>NW_008813557.1:0-248 GCF_000699105.1 Pygoscelis adeliae | reverse complement strand
CAGCAACGGGTCCAGGGGCCGGTGTCCGTCTCTGCCCCTGTGCTCGCTGCCGTCCCCTCTCTCTGTGTTTGCCGACACCCTGATCTCGGACCCGCTCTGGGGGATGGCCCAGCTGCGCCGCCCCGGTGACCTCCCTGCTCCTCGCCCGCGTCCTCCGGCTCCCCTTCGTCTCCATCCTTCCTCTCTGGGGAAACCTGCCGCCGCCTTGTTTATGCCGAACCCGTCCCTCGCCCTGCGAGCCGTTTCCT
>NW_008813556.1:0-248 GCF_000699105.1 Pygoscelis adeliae | reverse complement strand
GGGGGCCGCGGGCCCGACCCAGAGCTGGGATCCGCCTGAGGCGTCGCTGAGGTAAAAGCGCCGCGGACCTCCCCCGCGTCCTTCCCTGGGAGGCGCCACGCCGCTTGCTCTGATTGGTCACCTTTTTTCCCTTGGCCCAATGAGCTCCTCCTGCTGGGGGACCTGCCGGCGGTGAGGTCACTAAGCCGTAGCCCAATGCGAGAGCGAGGCCGAGCAGAGGGCGGGCGGGGATTGGCCGGCCGCGGTGC
>NW_008813555.1:0-248 GCF_000699105.1 Pygoscelis adeliae | reverse complement strand
CGGTGCCACCTCTGGAGCTGGGCTTGGAGGAACCACGACCAGCATCGCTTATGGTCCAAGAGCCCATCCCAGCTGCCGGGATATGGCTTCGAGCAGGAGCTGCCCCACAGGACAACTTCTCCCACCGTCACCGGTGTTGGGGGTGACATCTCCGCACGGGGACTCACCACCTCTTGGGATGACGCAAAGTGGGCGGCTGGGACTTGGCGATCTTCAGCAGCACCCGGAGGGGGTTCAGCTCGTGGTAG
>NW_008813554.1:0-248 GCF_000699105.1 Pygoscelis adeliae | reverse complement strand
CTGCAAGGGAGCAAGTCCTGGGCTGCTGTCTTGGGGAAAGGCTGGAGAGTGGGCTTACGTACGTTATTAGGCACAAGAGCTTTCGTGGCAGGGAGCCCCAAGAATACATGTTTCTTGGAGTCTCCTGCTCACGGAGCAGCTTGCTGGTATAGCTGGTGATGGCTGTCACAGAGAAAGTGACTCTTGGACTCTTCGTGGCTTCTGGGTTTTAAAGTTTAGTGGATAGGGATTGTTTTTCTTTTTTTTTT
>NW_008813553.1:0-247 GCF_000699105.1 Pygoscelis adeliae | reverse complement strand
TCCCGCACTCCAGCTGAGTGATAGTCATTTTGTCCAGCGGTGTGTTTGCTCTGCCCCTCGCTCGCTTGCTGTGCTCTGTTGTACCTCTTCTGGTCTTTGTATGACTTGTTCTCCTAGCGGGGGTAAAGAGGGACTCTTTCTTTTCCCGGGTGTTCATGAGGGTTGTGCAGTCAAGGCTGTGACCTGTGGTTTTCTTAAGTCTGTTGTTTTTACTGCCTGTGACTGTTCTTCCCCCTTGCAGGAGATC
>NW_008813552.1:0-248 GCF_000699105.1 Pygoscelis adeliae | reverse complement strand
ACTTAACGGCGCCGTCGCCTCCGTTTTTCTTTCCTTCTCAAGTCCTTACCACCATTGAAGGGATAATTGACCGAGCTGTCGCAGGCCTGGAGCAGGACCAGCCCGTCCGCAGGGTAAGGTGCTGCGAAAGGGGAAGGCTCCCCAGGGGCGCCTGCTTGGCAAGTGCTTATCTTGCTCATCCTCCGCCTGTTGGCGTGGCACGCTGCCGATGAGAGGGGTGTTACGGGCTCTCTGGTTTGCGCTGCTGT
>NW_008813551.1:0-248 GCF_000699105.1 Pygoscelis adeliae | reverse complement strand
GGGCGCGTGCGCTGCGGGGAGCAGGGCAGGGACCTGCCGGCAGCCTTCCTCCGGCGGGATGGGGATGGGGATGGCACGGGAAGAGCCAAATCTCCCAAGTGCCCATTGGCCAAGGCTGGGGCACCCTGAGGATGAGTAAGGTTGGAAGAAAGCATTCCCCGCGTTCCTCCCAGCGGCACCCACATGCACTGCCAGCGCTGCTGGCTCTGCCCCACTGCAGTGCTGCATCGCAGCATCCTCCCCCGTAA
>NW_008813550.1:0-247 GCF_000699105.1 Pygoscelis adeliae | reverse complement strand
GCGGACATGGAGCCTTTGTTCTCCTGACCTAACTTCCCTGCCCCCTGCTATCCCTGTGTCCCCATCGGTGCGCCCAGGCCACCGCCTGCCCGGAGGCTGCTGCAGGGATTCCTGTGCCACCTGCCAGGAAGCCGGACGGGAGGCTGGTGCTTAGTGGCCAGAGCATTTTTGCCAGGGTGGTCTCGCACCGTTTCACAAAAAGGAAATTCTGTGCTTCATACAGGCAAGAAAAATGCTGGTCCTGCTG
>NW_008813549.1:0-248 GCF_000699105.1 Pygoscelis adeliae | reverse complement strand
GCAGACACGCTCCCTGGTTCGACGCTGACGCATGCAGCAAGGTCGCCAGGAGGGTTTCATACCCGGGCTGGGGCTGTGACCAGGCTGGGCTGCTCCTCGTGCCAGGACCCTTCACTTGGCTTCGCTCCCTTGTGGGTCAGGGTTGGGGTTTTTTCCAGCTGTGGCCATTGGAATATTCAGTTAAAAAAAAAAAATCTGTTCATGGGGAAAGAAAGAAAATGCCAGCAACCCTCATTATGTCACACCAC
>NW_008813548.1:0-247 GCF_000699105.1 Pygoscelis adeliae | reverse complement strand
TTTTTTTTTTTTAAACTGGAAAATAGGTGTGTTTTGCTCTTATCAGGAGCATTTAAATTAAAAAAAACCTCTCGCCACACACCTAGGAACTCAGCATACGTACTTACATTCAAAAATATGGTCCCCGACCCAGTGTTGACAGACTAAGTAGCCAGTGTTAATATTGATATAGTTGTATTCCATGCTGGACTGATGTTGGATGCTCAGCACTTAGCAAGCTGGAGACTCAATTTTCAAGAGTATTATT
>NW_008813547.1:0-248 GCF_000699105.1 Pygoscelis adeliae | reverse complement strand
GGCGGGGTCTGGGTCCCCCAGGCTAATTGCCCTGGGGAAGGAAACCAGAGGCCTGGGGGGGTGTCGCTCCAGCAGGACGGGAACCCTCCCCTCATCCCCTCTACCCATGACCCAGCCCTGTAAAAAGACGCTCGGGGGGAAGAGAAGCAAAGCCCCACCACTTCCACAAGGCCCCACGTCCTCACAGCCTGGTGACCGTCCCTTCACCCCTACCCCAAACCCCGTGGGCCCCTCAAAGCTGCTTCTCC
>NW_008813546.1:0-247 GCF_000699105.1 Pygoscelis adeliae | reverse complement strand
GTCCTGCCAGTGGGCACTACTGAGAAGAGTTTGGCCACACAAGCCAGAAGGTTTTCGCTTCCTGGTCCCCCTGGAGCTAGGAACGCACTATGCTGTCCTTTGATGACCTGCTGCCTGCTTAGGAGGGGAAACATCAATAGGAATGATGGAAAGCTTGGAATGGCAGACGGAAGGCATCAGGAAGAAACCTGACTGGCAGATAAAGAGGATCCCCTATGCACATGGCCCCAGGCTGATGCCACACGGC
>NW_008813545.1:0-248 GCF_000699105.1 Pygoscelis adeliae | reverse complement strand
ATCGCCTTTCAGCGAGTGAAAGCAAAAAGCCGGGAGGGAGCAGAGCTCGCTCGGCCGCTGGCGCCGCCGGCCGGCATCAGGTAAGGGCTTGCGGACTTGCAGGGCAGATGAGCGAGGTCTGATGACCGGGCGGCAAATAATCGTGGGTCTCTGGCTTGCTGGAAGTTTCGGGAGAGATGTTCCAAAGTCTCGGCTCTCTCCTGAGTAATCTCCCAGCAGATTTAAACAAAACCGGTCTCTTGGAGCAG
>NW_008813544.1:0-248 GCF_000699105.1 Pygoscelis adeliae | reverse complement strand
CCAACGCCCCGGCTGCCCCTCTGCTCCACAGCCCCAGGGGCCAGGCCGTGCTCCGGTCCCCCTTGGAGAGGGGCTTTTTTCCCAGACCATTCTCCGTCTCCTCGACACTTGAGATGCTCCTTCTGCCCCACAATGGAGTTGAGTCCCTACTCCCTCTGCGTCAGCTGCACCTTGAGAAGGAAAACCCACTGCACTGCTGGCACTGCGAGCTCGGGGGTCCCTTGCCATGGCACGGACGGACCACACCT
>NW_008813543.1:0-247 GCF_000699105.1 Pygoscelis adeliae | reverse complement strand
GCCTCTGTTTTGGGGGCTTTAATTACATGAAGCGCCCGACCAAACCGGACGAGCCCCGGTTTCCCCGGTTTGGTTTTGTCTGGAGGCAGAGAGGGGGAGGTCAAACACCGCAGGACAGGAGCGCTCTGTCTGGCACATTCCAGCCCAATCGGACGCCTCTGCATCACCTATTACCGGAATTTCCCACCGTAGCTGTGGAATGAGAGTCCCAGAGTATGGACCCGGGGGCGTGGGGGAGGACCCGTCT
>NW_008813542.1:0-247 GCF_000699105.1 Pygoscelis adeliae | reverse complement strand
TTAGTTAGAGCCTTTGGGGGTTTTGGAGTTTCTTGTTGGGTTTTTTTAAAGACACTTATACTACTCCTTTTTAAGTGTATCTGCACCAGAGAAAAACAAAGTGGACAGGGAGAAGATTAACTTGACCTTCTTTTTCTAATTGACATACGTAATATGAAGAGCTGAAGGATGTGAGAATGCTTTGTGTGAGATAGAAGAGGCTTTACGATTTTGCTTGCTTAGATGTCTTAAGTTCTCCCTTTTCTCT
>NW_008813541.1:0-247 GCF_000699105.1 Pygoscelis adeliae | reverse complement strand
AGATTGACTTAGCTAAACTCTCATCCGTTTCTTTCTTAAAGAAAGAAAATGCCTCCAGAGAGGGGAAGCAATAGATTGGCGAGTTTAACTGTCTTAAAAGCAAAATTAAGCCAGAAAACACAAAATTCTTCACTTTCATCTGCTTTTCTCTAAGTGATTCAATCAAAAAGTACTCAGGTGCAATGTGCAATGAGGTAGAATTTTCCTTGCTAGTCCAGCAGGTTATTAGCGTTTAGGAAAAATGCAT
>NW_008813540.1:0-247 GCF_000699105.1 Pygoscelis adeliae | reverse complement strand
CTCGACATGGCCATAAAGTGGTCCAACATCTACGAGGACAACGGCGACGACGCGCCCCGGCAGGCCAGCAGAGCCAAGTTTCTGCCGGATGAAGAGCAGGAACCCCCGGAGTCGGGTGAGGATCCCGGCGTAAGGCAGCTGCGCCTGGCACAGACGGGCGCCATTCAAATTCGTGTGCGCGGGGAGGCGAAACGGGTGGGTGGATTCTGTGAGGGGGCTGTGACTGGAGCCCTCCCTGCCCAGAACT
>NW_008813539.1:0-248 GCF_000699105.1 Pygoscelis adeliae | reverse complement strand
AGCCGGTTCAGTGGAGGGCCACCAAGATGTCAGGGCTAGAGCACTTGCCCTGTTCAGAGGGGCTGAGGGACCTGGGCTTGTTCGGAGTGCAGAACGGAGGGCTTTTGGTGGAGGATATACCAGCCTTGCTGTGCCTAGGGTGAGGTTTCCAAGGAGACACTGTGGTGCAAGACGGGAAGAAGAGGCAATAGGGCTCCTTGTCCTTGGGGAACAAGAGACGGTCAGGCTCGACATAGGGAGAAACTTTT
>NW_008813538.1:0-248 GCF_000699105.1 Pygoscelis adeliae | reverse complement strand
AAAAGAAAAGAAAAAAAAAAGAAAAAAAAGCCTTATGAGGTTGCAAACCACATTCTCGTGGTTTCATGTTGTAATTTAGAAGTTATCAAAAGCAGAGAAACGTGCTTCCATCTAACATGTGCTGTGCATCCCTGCATCCCCCAACTTTATGAAAGGCAGATAAGCCAGGCCTTAATGAGCCGCCATTTTGGGGCAAAATAATATAAAGAAGTCATATTTTTAATATATTCCCGGAGAGCGGAGGGGCA
>NW_008813537.1:0-248 GCF_000699105.1 Pygoscelis adeliae | reverse complement strand
CTCCACTTCCTTTTCCTCCTCTTCCTCATCTTCTTCTCTCAACACTCTCCTCTGCCTCTTACTCCTCCTCCTGCTAATACTTGCCATGATGTTGTCTCCTGGGACCTTCTCATGCCTCTTCCCCCACCTCCTGATCCTGCTCTTTCTCCTATTCCTTCTCCTGCTCTATCCCCATCCTCCTCCTCTTCCTCCTCCCCAAGCTCTTGTCTTCCCTTTCTCCTCATCCTCCTCCTGGTCCTCTTTCTCCT
>NW_008813536.1:0-247 GCF_000699105.1 Pygoscelis adeliae | reverse complement strand
CCCTTCCCTGCCACAGCAAAAACCCAAAAGGAATACAGCCTGGCAAAGAGCACCAGGGCCAGGACCCTGGTCCCCAGCATCCCCGTCCTCCAGAGCAGCAGGCAGAGGATGGCCGCGGCCGGCGGGCAGAGGTGACCGGGTTTCAGCAGGCAGGCGAAGTGGCTGTAGGAGACCAAAGCCCAGGCGAGGGAGAGCAGGGACAGCCCCGCGCTGACACCTGCACGGGGACAGGGGCAGTCACGCGCTC
>NW_008813535.1:0-248 GCF_000699105.1 Pygoscelis adeliae | reverse complement strand
CTGCCGACCTCGCCCGGTGCCGCTCCGCTTGTTTTATTGCCTCCAGATTAAATACTTTCCCCTCCCGATTTATTTATTATTATTTTTTTTTCCCAATGTTTGGGTTTAAAGGGGGCCGGCGCTCCCCAGCTGGTGGAAGCGCGTGGTGTTAACTCCCGCCTCGCCAAGACGGGACGCGGACCTTGGACATCCCCCTGCGAAGCCGGTGTCTGGGGTTTGTTTTTTTTTTGGTTTTTGGGGTTTTTTTT
>NW_008813534.1:0-248 GCF_000699105.1 Pygoscelis adeliae | reverse complement strand
GGGAGTAGCTGCTAGGAGACACCTCTGCGGCTTTCCATTGCTGGGCTGCAAAAGAAAGGCCCTGCAAGCAGCATTGTGCCCTTGAAGGAGAGGAGAGGCCAAGTGAAAAAGAGTCTGCTTCAATGTACCAGCAGTTGCCCGTGAAGACCTTTGCAGGGGGGCAAGGTTCAAGGACTGAGGGCAGCCTTGGAACTGCCCCTGTCAAGCCGAGAGGGAGGGCAGAAGCATATTTCTTGAGCAAGCAGAAG
>NW_008813533.1:0-248 GCF_000699105.1 Pygoscelis adeliae | reverse complement strand
CAAAACCGCTTTGCCTCAAGGTTTGAATCGCCTTGATGCAGGCCAGGGATCCCTCCAGCACAGCTTTTCCTAGTCCCCTGTCTGCTTCCTCCCACGGGAGATGGTTGGGAAGGGGCTGACGCCCACCCGCCCAGGACTCTGGTGAACCCCAGCGTGGCCTGAACAGGGCCGACGTCTCCCTGCCCGTAACAGAGATGCCTGTGCAGGCAGGACGGAGCCAGGCGTCTTTATTGGCCCCGCCAGTGGCC
>NW_008813532.1:0-248 GCF_000699105.1 Pygoscelis adeliae | reverse complement strand
ATCCAGAGAGATTGCTCGCTGTTTACCTCCATCCGCAAGCGCCACAAGAGTTACTCATTAACGTTACTATATACAAATAAGATACACAAGAGATAAAGCCATTTGCAAGTCAGGGTTACACCTGCGGTACACGGATTTCTTGCAAGGGCATGGAGAGGGGGAGGTCAGCATTAGGCCCGTGGAAGTGGGGGGGGTTAAATCAATCAGGCTGCACCCTCAGCCTTAAAAAAAATAAAATAAAAGAAAAA
>NW_008813531.1:0-247 GCF_000699105.1 Pygoscelis adeliae | reverse complement strand
TGCAGATTCTAATTTGGCGATTACTGTCACAAAGTCATTTGTCACCCGCCCCAGGGAGACTCGGCGGACGTCAGCCCTCCGATGCTCCTTATTGCTGGCTTAATCTTTACAGATTGAATTAAGATTGGGGGACTTTATCAGCGGATGGAGCCGGGTGAAGGGTTACGCGCGGGTTTCATTTGTTCGGCGACAGAGGGACGGAGGCTTCCACCCCGGCGAACCCGAAAGAAACGTAAAAATTAGACCC
>NW_008813530.1:0-248 GCF_000699105.1 Pygoscelis adeliae | reverse complement strand
GAGGGGGGCTCACGCAGTCAAACAGGCCCGGGAGGGAGGCGGGAGCATGCAAACAGGCCTGGGAAGGGTGTGTGCAGACAAACAGGCCCAGGAGAGGGGCATGCACACACAAAAAGCCCAGGAGGACAGCTCATGCACCGAAAAAGGCCCGGGGCTCACGCAGTCAAACAGGCCTGGGAGGGGGGTGCGCGCACCCAAATATGCCCGGGAGGGGGGCTCATGAGAACAAACAGACCCGGGAGGAGGGT
>NW_008813529.1:0-247 GCF_000699105.1 Pygoscelis adeliae | reverse complement strand
CTCGACCGCCTCCGCCGGAGGGGTCACCGGCTCCTCACCGTTGCCCCGAATGTGGTAAGAGCTTCGCCCAACGCTCCGCCTTGGCCAAACACCGCAAGACCCACAGCAGCGAACGGCCTCACCGCTGCGGCGATTGCGGTAAGAGCTTCAGCCGAGGCTCCAACCTCACCCAACACCGGCGCATCCACACCGGCGAACGGCCATTTGCTTGCGGCGATTGCGGCAAAGGTTTCATCC
Source organism: Pygoscelis adeliae (assembly GCF_000699105.1). Taxonomy (NCBI): domain Eukaryota; kingdom Metazoa; phylum Chordata; class Aves; order Sphenisciformes; family Spheniscidae; genus Pygoscelis; species Pygoscelis adeliae. The sequence continues at coordinate 10 of NW_008813529.1, read as the reverse complement.
AGCGCTCCGA
>NW_008813528.1:0-247 GCF_000699105.1 Pygoscelis adeliae | reverse complement strand
ACAAGCTGAAGAACCTGTGCAGCAAAACGATCGGAGACAAGATGAAGGTGAGGCACGAAGGCAGACGGTCCTGGCAGCGGTTCGCTGGTGAGATGTTACTAACTGGTGGCATCTCCCCCAGGTCTCTGCTCTCCAGGCCTCTCCTTCGCATCGCTGAGGAATATTTTTACCCTGGAGCTTTACTCTTTAACCCTGCTGGGGTTTCTTTTTCCTCCCGCTGCAGAAAAAGGAGCCAGTGGGGACAGAC
>NW_008813527.1:0-247 GCF_000699105.1 Pygoscelis adeliae | reverse complement strand
TTTTTTTCTGATTCTCCCAGATTTCTTGGCTTCATGATCCTGCTAAAAAATGATGTTTTGCTTGCTTCAAGCTTCAGGTTAGCTGTGGAATTTCTATAGAAACTTATACCATTAAGTACTGCAAAATAAAAATAAATATGTGTACTTTATACTCCACGTATACTTGAGTTATCGGTGAAAGATTCCTACAACAGGGACAGAGGATAATATACCTATCCATGTCAGATTTAAATGACATCTACTAAAA
>NW_008813526.1:0-247 GCF_000699105.1 Pygoscelis adeliae | reverse complement strand
TTTGCCAGGTGTTTCAGGTGCATGGCTTATGGACAGAAGTGTTCAGTACTTGCGACTGAGCTTGCAATCACAACCTGCAATTCACCATCAAAGGCTGCAGATAAGCATTATCAAAAGAATGCTAACCATCAAAATTGAAACTTACGATGGAAACACTAAAATTGCCATCATAACCAAACCCAATCCTAAGTGGTGCTCCTGATTTCTGTAAAGAATTGGACCATGCAAGAAAGAACAGAGGGGTTTG
>NW_008813525.1:0-247 GCF_000699105.1 Pygoscelis adeliae | reverse complement strand
GTGGGAATCCCCCCCTCCCTGCCCGCTGCCGGGGAAAGCGTTCAGCTCCTCCGCTCGGGAGCCGCCTTCCCCTTCCCTGCCCTGGAGCCATGCTCGGCACCGGAGCCTTCCCGGATTGTCGGAGCCTTCCCGGTGGTGGCCGGGGCCCCACCAATGCTCCTGCCCGTCCCTGCAGGCGGGGCTGGGCAAGAGGAAAACCCAGACCCCGGGGTGCAGCGGGCAGCGACCCTCCGGCAGGGACCCCGGC
>NW_008813524.1:0-247 GCF_000699105.1 Pygoscelis adeliae | reverse complement strand
AGCTCGGCTCAGGAAACCCGTTTGATTACCAATTTATTGCCGGGTTAATTTTACTGGCGGCACGAGGATGGCTGGTTTCACTTTGTGAGGAGTTTGTTGTTTACTTGGCAGCCGGATAAAATCCAGCATCGTCTCGGCCTTCTCCCGTGCACGCCGGCTAATCTCCTGGCTTCATCTGACCTTGTCACCGTCACGTGCTTTCCCCAGGGGAATCGGGCTCAGATTTTCCCCGTGGCCAGGCAGTCAC
>NW_008813523.1:0-247 GCF_000699105.1 Pygoscelis adeliae | reverse complement strand
GGGGGTCTGGGGAGGAATGAGGACGCTGAGGGGACGGGGACCCTCGGGAGGAACAGGGACCCTGGTGGTAACAGCCCCCCAGCCCCAAAGGGTGAGGGGTGGCTCTGCCCCGGGTGTGGGACCCAGCAGGGACCCGGGAGGGGCTGGGCACTGCCCCATGACGAGGGGGCAGGATCCCCACCTTTCCCCTCCTGAAGCTGTGGGGCTGGCAAGGGAGGGGAGCCCTGGGCTCTGGGGGATTCTGCAT
>NW_008813522.1:0-247 GCF_000699105.1 Pygoscelis adeliae | reverse complement strand
CCACCGTGCCCATGCGGGACGGGGCAGCCCCACGGCAGCTGGCAGCTCTCCTGCGGCATCACCAGCCAAGCATCCTTCCCCAGCCACGGGGTGACCCGGGAGCCGGGAGCAAACCCCTCAGGGGACCAGCGGGGATGAAATCAGTCGTGGACACAGGCAAATGCACACTGCAGGGCTTGGAGGCGAGGGGCGGGCGGGGGGAGGCTGCCGGCACACCGAGCTGGACCGCAGCAGACACCGAGAGGCA
>NW_008813521.1:0-247 GCF_000699105.1 Pygoscelis adeliae | reverse complement strand
CAACTACTCTTTTTGCTTAAGTTGTCACAGATAGCATTTCTTCAGGAGTCCTCTTATCCTTCCTACACACAGCTAAGATGAGACAAGCCATCTGAAATACAAGCTAGTCCACTATAATATAGTATACTATGCCCTGAAATCTCTCATAATTATGTAATTGGGAAAGAAATACTAATATAGAAAGAAACATACACGTACATTAGTATTTCAGAAGGGTAAAAACTACGTTTGATTTAGGTTTTACAGC
>NW_008813520.1:0-247 GCF_000699105.1 Pygoscelis adeliae | reverse complement strand
TGTAATGTAAATTAAATTTTTGCTGTATTACTAAGATTTCATTATTTGACTGTTCCTACTCAAAGTAAGGCAGCGATGAATTGTAATCATTTCAATTATCTTCAAGATAGTTTCTTTAGGACACAAGTTGTCAAAGATAAAAAAGTACATTCTTGCTGCTCCATGGGTCCATTTTCCAGACGGTTTGTCGTTCTTGCTGCATGATTTAGTCGGGGCTTTTTTGCATACTCCGGCTCTCCCACACGCC
>NW_008813519.1:0-247 GCF_000699105.1 Pygoscelis adeliae | reverse complement strand
GCCCTTTCCCCGCCACGCTGGGCAGCGCACCCAGCACTTCTCATTCCCCAGCTGGGTCAGGATCCCACCCTCAGCTTTCAGTCCTATTTTAAAGCAAATTTGGAGTCTCCTTTTGCCCACGTCCCTCCACAACCTTCTCTACTGCCTTCTCCGGACCACCCCCCGTCTGCCAGATGCGGTTCCTGTCTGGCTTTATGCAAGAGGATGCTCCTCACTGGGGGAGAGGCAGGGGGGACACTGGGGGACA
>NW_008813518.1:0-247 GCF_000699105.1 Pygoscelis adeliae | reverse complement strand
TTTGGTGTGACACTGCTCTCCTCTTTTTGTGGGGCTGTGTGTTTGCGTGTATGTGTGAGGTGTTGGCCAGGAAACTTCAGCTTGCATCAAACCAAAACGGGCACACCAATCCAGATGTGGCCTCTGCAGTGCCAAGGGAAGGGCAAGGGTCCTTCCCCTCAGCTTTCATCTATGAGCTTGTGTTGGAAAGGAGCTTTCGAGATGACCCACTCCAACCCTGTATCCACCAAACAGGTGCGCTTTCAGC
>NW_008813517.1:0-247 GCF_000699105.1 Pygoscelis adeliae | reverse complement strand
CCCGCTGCCTGCCCTTTGCTCAGCTGCGAGATCACGACGCGGGAGTACTGCGAGTTCATGCACGGCTACTTCCACGAGGAGGCAACGCTCTGCTCGCAGGTGAGCAGGGCTGGGGCCATGGGACACGATGCTAGCAGCCGGGTCACGCATTGCTGTGCTGATGCCAAAGGGTTTTATAGTATCCTGGGACGTGGTTGGGATGGGTGTGAGCCGGGGGAATGCAAAGTGTAGGGACTTGCCCAGCTAT
>NW_008813516.1:0-247 GCF_000699105.1 Pygoscelis adeliae | reverse complement strand
CGGTGCTCCGGCAGTGCCGGGGGTCCCAGGCTATGCTCCTCTCGCAGTGCTGGGAGCATCGCTGTCCCAGGGAGGGACGGGGGAGAGGGACTGCTGCGACCCGCAGGTGCCTCCTGCACCTGAAGCCCTGGGGGGTCCTGTCCCTGCTGCCACCCCCCACGCAGGGCTGGCCCCCACGGGGTCACCTGGGGGAGGATCCCTGGGAGGTCTGGCATGGCTGGGGCGGGGGGGCAGAGCCAGGACCCAC
>NW_008813515.1:0-247 GCF_000699105.1 Pygoscelis adeliae | reverse complement strand
GGCGGCCCCGGGCGCTCCCACCACCAGGTCTCCCTCCCCAGCGCCCTCCCGGCTCCTCCACCCACTGGTGCTGGCTGTGCCGCTGCTGGGTGCCATCCCCGGGGCATCCTTTCCCTTTCCCCGCGCTCCGGGCATGCCGCTGCCCGGTTTGGGGTGTATTTAGCAAAGCCGGGGACCAGCAACGCCGCTTGTTGCTGGAGGTGAGGGTGCATGCGGGCAGACCGGAGGCGGGGCGATGGGCACAGGG
>NW_008813514.1:0-247 GCF_000699105.1 Pygoscelis adeliae | reverse complement strand
TGCTGCTGGGCCACGAGCAGGGGTCTGGGGGAGATGTCTTTGAAGGAGGCAGAGCTGACAGACCCCAGGGGTGAGGACCCCCATCCCTCCCCCCAGAGCAACTCTGTACGCGCACGGAGCAGTTTTAGCAATGACCTTCCCAACACTGAGCAGGCCTGGATGAAGCTGCGGGGTTCAGGGGAGATCGCAGCCCCTAAAAGCTCCCACATTTGCAGGGTACCAGCGCGGAGGAGGCTCGCAGTCCCTG
>NW_008813513.1:0-247 GCF_000699105.1 Pygoscelis adeliae | reverse complement strand
ACAAACAAAGATCCTTTTTACAACTCTCTATCATCTCTCCCCTCAAAATTTCCACACTTTTTATCTTACCTCCTATGTTATAAAAGGACATTTTACACATTTTTTAATCTCAAATTTGAATTAGAATTGCAGAAACCCATAAAAATCTGAGAAGCCTGTGTAGAGATGATGGGTATCGGTATGCTTTCATTACTTATCATAATCCATACTTTACCAGAATTCTACTAAATTTCTTGTGCAACATAAA
>NW_008813512.1:0-247 GCF_000699105.1 Pygoscelis adeliae | reverse complement strand
CATCCCACCACCCGTACCCCCATCACTGCCCCCCTCCAGGCGTCCCTCTCTCTCCCCCTCCCTTACTGCCTTCAACCCTGCCTGCACCCCTCCCCCCATCCAGCCCCCAATCAACACCCAAGAGAAGTTCCCCTTTCCCAGATGGGCCAAAGATCTTGAACGGGCCCCGCCCCAGCGCCTGCCACACTCCAAACCCAGCGCCAGCAAGGGCGCGGGTGCTCCCACACACCCACTCACCTGTCACGGC
>NW_008813511.1:0-247 GCF_000699105.1 Pygoscelis adeliae | reverse complement strand
GCCCCGCGCCAAAAAAATGACAACAAAGCAAATGGTGAAATATGAATTTGGGTCTCCTACACGCCGGCAACGAATCTCGTTCAGGGCTCCACGGTGAACTACATTCAGAAGCCGAGGACGGTCCAAATCCCTTTTGCCTGGGGGAACTCAGTCGGGATGATCGGACCCGTTTCTGATCGCCGCTGCTCGGCCAGAGCCTCGGCCACGGTCTCCTGCCAGAGCAGGGAGGTGGCAGGGGGGGGGTTAT
>NW_008813510.1:0-247 GCF_000699105.1 Pygoscelis adeliae | reverse complement strand
GCGGGGGGGGGCCACCCATCCCCAAGGGATCTGGGATCTGCTCTGGCCCCGCCCGGGGATCCCCAGGGGACTCGGGATACCCTCCGGGGCGGCTGGGGATCCCAGGGGGATCCTGGCTCTGTGCTGGGGCACCCGGCGGTCCCCGAGGGATGTGGGATCTGCTCTGGGGGAAGCTGGGGATCCCCGAGGGATCTGGGATCCCCTCTGGGGGCAACTGGGGATCCCCATAGGATCTGGGATCTGCTTG
>NW_008813509.1:0-247 GCF_000699105.1 Pygoscelis adeliae | reverse complement strand
CCTGTGTCTGTCTGTCTGTGTCCCGTCCTCCCCCCACCCCCCCGGCTGTCCCCACCTGCTGTCTGTCCCTCTGTCCGTCCCTGTCCCCTGTATCTATCCCCGTGTCCGTCCCTTTGTCCCCATGGCTGTCCCCGTGTCTGTCCCTGTGTCCGTCCCTGTGTCCCCATGGCTGTCCTTGTGGCCCTGTATCCATCCTCGTGTCCCCGTGTCTGTCCCTGTGTCTGTCCCTGTGTCTGTCCCCGTGTCC
>NW_008813508.1:0-247 GCF_000699105.1 Pygoscelis adeliae | reverse complement strand
GCAGCACCCGGAGCCCCACAAGGGCACACTGCATTCAAACGGCAGCAGGAGAGCGCCTCGTCCCCGCTGCGGTCCCCATCCTCCCATCACCCTCCCATCCCCCCATGGGGCACACGGGGTCCCAAACATCCACCGTCCCCCTGCCATCAGCCCCATGACTCCAGACAGAGGTTGCCATAGGAATGGGGCCACATCTGGAAGGGATCAGAGACCTTTCCCGCAACCAGATGCTGCCAAGCTGCGGGTC
>NW_008813507.1:0-247 GCF_000699105.1 Pygoscelis adeliae | reverse complement strand
AAAAAAAAAACCCAAACCAAACCAATTACGGACACGCAGGGAAGTTTCTGAGGACGAGTCCTTCATCGACACGCTCCCAGCAGCCGTCCCCCACACCAGGGCCTCGCTGGCAGGGCAGCGTTTGGGTCTCGAGTCCGCTCCGCCCGTGGCCGTGGCGGCAGAACCCGCTTTTACACAACCGCGGCAACGGGGTCAACGGATGCGGAGTTGGGTGCAGACAGGAGCATCCCGGCGAGTCCCAGGCGAC
>NW_008813506.1:0-247 GCF_000699105.1 Pygoscelis adeliae | reverse complement strand
CGGGGAAGAGAGCAGAGTCTCCCTGGCCCCAACACGCTCTCAACCCCTCCCCGACGGCACTAAAACCCCGCCGCAGCACCCGCACAATTCCGCAGCTCTCCCCGGCTCAGACTCTGCTGTAGCACAAAGTCTCCACCCTCCTCGGCGAGCGCGAAGCCTCTCGCAGGTCGATGCAAACTCCCACTCGGCAGACACAGCGCCGGTCTGGTTTTGGAACCAAGGGAAAAAGAGGGCCACAAACCACTCA
>NW_008813505.1:0-247 GCF_000699105.1 Pygoscelis adeliae | reverse complement strand
TTCCCTAATCCACTTAACTAGGGTAGCCCCTAACATGTTAGCAATACACGTTTAGTTAATAATCAAATACTTAACCGCATCTCAGCGGTCATCTATACAGTAATATACTAATTAAAAGTACGATTAATTAACAGAAACGTAATCTAAGTCCATTGACTTTCTTTTTACCAGCTTTGAAGCAACCCAGCTCTTTTTCAGTTCAAGTGGGAGGCTCTTAGAAGAGCCTTTGGGTTCTCGAGATGGTCCG
>NW_008813504.1:0-247 GCF_000699105.1 Pygoscelis adeliae | reverse complement strand
ACCGGGCCCCGGCGGCGGCGCCGACAGAGGTCACTGTTGCCGAAAAACCGCGCACCCCAGCAGAAAAAGGGAACTCGGCGGGGAAGGCGGCAACGGGGCAGGCCCGGTTTTGAACAGGCGCTGTGCTCCAGCGGCCACGAGGCCACCGCGCCGGGGACCTCCGTCCCCAACGCCGGTGCCAAAGCCCCGGGGCAACGCACAGGGTGGCTGATCCAGCATCGTGGTCCACGGGACGGGCTGGAGAAGC
>NW_008813503.1:0-247 GCF_000699105.1 Pygoscelis adeliae | reverse complement strand
GTTCAGAAAACCTGTGGTAGAAGGAACTGCACAAACTTTAAGTATCTTGATAGATAGACTAGAGACTAGGGATAAAAGTGTATTCAGTCTTTTTTTGTGGGACTGTTTATAGGAAATTTAAAATTAGATATGTCTTCACTGCTGTTTGTCGTGTGCCTGTGTGTTTTCTCCGGGTGTGTCCTAGACAAGTAGACATTAAGGTAGACTGAAAACTGGCTGAACTGCTCGGCTTAAAGTGTTGTGGTCA
>NW_008813502.1:0-247 GCF_000699105.1 Pygoscelis adeliae | reverse complement strand
GACTTAAAAAAAAACAGTGGGAAGTGACATTCAATAACTACACCAGCGTTTGAGTTAAGGCAGAATAAATAACCGTTCCACACCAGTGACAGGCATTTCCAGGCGGGCGCTGGAGCCCGGAGGACCGCTGCTGCTCTCCCCGTCCTGCGTGCGAGGGCTGGGGGCTGCGGGCCGCCCCAGCGCAGGGTGCTGGGCCGGGGTCAGGCTCCCCTCGCCGCATGCTGTCCCACGCTCCCCAGCGCTCCGG
>NW_008813501.1:0-247 GCF_000699105.1 Pygoscelis adeliae | reverse complement strand
CCTCCTCCTCCTCCTTATCCTCCTCCTCCTCCACTCCTCCTCCTCACACAGGCTAAACTGGGAGACGCCTGAGGGCAGCAACAACTGGACTTGCATCATGTCATGTGAAGTCATGTCCTCTTCAAGTGTCTCTCTGTCCCTTTCTAAAGAAGTTCCCCCCAATTCCATCGTGGCGAGCAAAGCCTGCTCCCTTATAGACGTGTCTCTTTCCCCTTTGAGTGATTGTCGTGGTTTAACCTCAGTTGGC
>NW_008813500.1:0-247 GCF_000699105.1 Pygoscelis adeliae | reverse complement strand
AAGGGAGGGTTTGAAGCCGGTGCTGTGATGGGACACACGTCTCGAAGATCCTGCTGTGGGAGCTTGGAAGTACGCAGTTGAAGGAGCAGACTTATGGCACAGGGAGATTGTGGTATGCACGTTCACCCCAAGAAACCCCCACTGAGCTTGCACGCTTGTCAGCTCTCCTCTGCTCACCGGTATAGCGTCTGTACTGTCTTTGCATAATGCTGCATCCGTTGAGTGGCACGAGGATAGGTGGGCGACC
>NW_008813499.1:0-247 GCF_000699105.1 Pygoscelis adeliae | reverse complement strand
CCCAAAGGAGCTGCCGGGGCCAGGCAAAGCCCCTCTTCTTTCCCGTGTCCCTTGGGTTCGCTTCCCAGAGCTCATCGATCCCGGTTGCAAACCACCCCCCCCTCTGACCGGCAAGGTGACGCCGGCAACAAGAAACGCTGGCAAAGCCGAGCACGGCCCCAGCGACGTCAGGCCCGTGCCAGATGCTTCCCGAAATCCCACACGGGGAGGGCTCGCTGTCGCAAACCCGCAGGGGGGGCAGCGGGGG
>NW_008813498.1:0-247 GCF_000699105.1 Pygoscelis adeliae | reverse complement strand
GTGTGTGTGTCCCCAGGCCCCCGCACACAGGCAGGCAGGCTGTGGTGCGTATTGCTGAGCTGGTGGTTGGGTTGTTTCTGCCCTCCATGTGCACACGCCTGCTGCTGGCCATCGGTAGGCAGGGCACTGCTGCCCAGCCCAGGCATCAGCAAGGCCAGCCAGGGCTGGGGGTCCCAGACATGCTTGGGGCATGTGGAGGTCCGACGGTGGGTGGCCGGTAGGGTTTGGTGCCCTTGTGCTGCGTTCA
>NW_008813497.1:0-247 GCF_000699105.1 Pygoscelis adeliae | reverse complement strand
TGCTGGGCAGGAGGCGAGGGGAAGCGCGGTGCTGCTGGCCTTGGCGCTGCCCTTTCACCACACTGAAACCCTGCCCAAACCCACCGGCGTCGGGATTTCTGGCCGTAGCACTTGCCAGCTGCCACCCGGCGAGCGTGGCGATGCCGTGTCACGCGGCTCAGGAGGCTCCGCCAGCCCCAGCGTGCCGCCGCACGGTGTTTTGTCACCGGCACTGAGGAGGATGGATGTCACTGGATCTTCGCTCCAG
>NW_008813496.1:0-247 GCF_000699105.1 Pygoscelis adeliae | reverse complement strand
TCCCCCCCGAGGGGCGGGAGGACTTGCCTCGTGGCTCAGCAGAGCCTCCCAGTCGGCCACCTGCACCACCTCCATGCCCCAGCGCTTCTCCAGCAGCGCGTCCTTCACCATCACCGAGGTCGCCCGCAGCCCGAAGGAGGCGAAGAGGTTGGCGTGGATGTAATTCCTGGTGCAGCGCAGCTTCCTGCCAAGAGTGAGGGTGTCGGGGAGCCAGGCGGGTAGCGGGGGCACCCCTCGGCTCGGCCAT
>NW_008813495.1:0-246 GCF_000699105.1 Pygoscelis adeliae | reverse complement strand
AAGGGACAGAGACTTGCCTGCAGCTCCTTGATCTTCTTCTGTAACTGCATGCCCAGGGCTTGCTCATCCTCGATTTTGCTCTGGATCTGGCTGATTTCAAAGTCTTTCCTTTGGGCAAAGCAAACCGTGTTAGAGCTCAAGGAAAAAAGACAAGTGCCCCAGCCCAGCACTCAGGTGCCCCACAGCCACGCTTACTTCTTCAGTTTCTCATCCAGCTGCTGCTTATCATTTTCCAAATCCATTATG
>NW_008813494.1:0-246 GCF_000699105.1 Pygoscelis adeliae | reverse complement strand
GGAGAAGCTGAGAGAGCTGGGAGGTTTTTCAGCCAGGAGGCAAGGCCGCGCCGGGGAGATGTCATCAATGTGTCTAAATCCCGCATGGGAGGGAATGAGGACAGGGGAGTCAGACTCTTGTCATCGGTGCCCCCGGCCAGGGTGAATGGAGAAAGCTGAAAAGACGTGCCATTCCCTTGGAAGAGAAGGCCACCCTTTTTCAGCGTGAGGGTGGTCAAGCAGTGGAAGCGGTTGCGCGGAGAGGTG
>NW_008813493.1:0-247 GCF_000699105.1 Pygoscelis adeliae | reverse complement strand
TCGTGGGTGTTTGGTTGCAGATGTGGGCACAGGGAGGGCTTTTCCAACTTCTCGGCTGGATCCTGCGCTGGAGCTCACCTGGCGTCCCAGGGGTGAGTAGTCAGTCTTGACGGACTTTGCAGACTAAGCACTCGTTTTCAATATTTTGTTTGTGAGAAATTTGACTTTATACTTTCCGTTTAGGTCCTCAAAGAGCAAAGCATAAAGCTGAAATGGGCAAATCTTCCCAGCGGTCATCAGAAGTCCT
>NW_008813492.1:0-247 GCF_000699105.1 Pygoscelis adeliae | reverse complement strand
CTGAGGCAGGATAGTTTCCTGGCCAGATGGAGAAACTATGGAGCAGTCGCCACAGATTTATCATGCTTGATCAACCCGATAGCCTTCTGTGAGTAGATGACTGGCTCAATGGTGAGGGGAGAGCAGCGGATGGTGTTTGTCTTGACTTTACTATGGCTTTCGACACTGTCCCCCATAACATCCTCATAGACAAACAGATAATGTAAGGGCTAGGTAAGTGGACAGTGAGGTGGGCTGAAAACTGGCT
>NW_008813491.1:0-247 GCF_000699105.1 Pygoscelis adeliae | reverse complement strand
AAATGTACAAATATAAAAAGCTACAAACATTAATAAATTACATCGTCACAAAACACGGAAACACTCCACAAGGTGCTAGTAAAATAACTGTCTCCCTCCTCGTACAAGAAGTTACGCAAAGAGCTGGTACCGGCGGGCAGCGCCCCGGAGAGACTTTCCCCTTATAAAAAACCGGTGGTGGTTATTCCAAAAGCTATGTACAAGCTACATTCTAGGAAAAGGATGCCTCGGGAAACGCAGCTACACG
>NW_008813490.1:0-247 GCF_000699105.1 Pygoscelis adeliae | reverse complement strand
GACGCGGTGCTGGCCTTGCCGGGGCGCGTCCAGCCTTGGAGCCTCTTGGCTTGTGGGCTTGTCACTGGATCTTCTGGGTTGCAAGGGACCCTTTTGGGTCCCTCTGCTCACTCCGCCAGTCCGGCACAGCTCCTCCTTTCTGAGAAGTGCAGCGTGGCCACCCGCCGCCCCATGGCAGCGCAGGGACTTGGCTTGCAGACGGGGACACTGTGGGGACGCCCTCATCCCGCACTCATGGGTTATCGTG
>NW_008813489.1:0-247 GCF_000699105.1 Pygoscelis adeliae | reverse complement strand
ACCCGCTGGCACCGAGCCCTCGGAGGCACCGGACCCATCAATCTCCCAGGGCCGCTGCTGTCAGCCGGGTATTTAGTGAAATGTTTCTTAAATGAATGCCTGATGGAAGAAGAGGGATGGCTGCAACGTACCAAGCCGCAAGGTTATCCCTGCCGCCGCGCCGGCTGCCAGCTCCCAGCGCCTGCTATTGAACCTGGGGAGGGCGGCTGCGATAACCCGCCGGGGAGGTTTCGGGAGCCGCTACCCG
>NW_008813488.1:0-247 GCF_000699105.1 Pygoscelis adeliae | reverse complement strand
AGTCCAGGTAAACAATATCCACTGCTCTCCTTTCATCTACCAGGCCAGTCATTTCATGATAGATGTTTATCAAGGTGGTCAAGCATGACTTCACCTTGGTGAAGCCATACTGACTACGCCTGATGATTTTCTCATCTTTTTTGTATCTGGAAATGGTTTCCACGGTTAGCTGCTCCATCACCTTCCCTGGGATAAATGTGAGGCTGATCAGCCTGCAGTTCCCTGTGTCCTCCTTCTTGCCCTTCTT
>NW_008813487.1:0-247 GCF_000699105.1 Pygoscelis adeliae | reverse complement strand
AAGCTCGACCGCTGCTCCCAGGCTGGAGCGGAGGAGCTGCCTTAAGGGCACCTGCTTAGTGTTAATGTCCTCTGCTAGTGTGTTATGCTAATTCCGTCATTTATAGAGGGTTTTAAGCAACGTTAACGAGATAAAGGCCGTTAGCAAGTTACAATGGCAGGAGGATCCAGTGAAAAGGCAGCGGTGGCACCGCACCAGACCTGGCGACCTCTCCGCCGGTGGCTCCGTGTTGCGGTGCCGGCGGGGC
>NW_008813486.1:0-247 GCF_000699105.1 Pygoscelis adeliae | reverse complement strand
AGGCGTGGGAGCAGGTTGCCTGGGAAGGCTGTGGGTCTCCAGCACAGAAGGTCTCTAAGAGTGCATTAGACATCCATCGGATTTGGCCGTAGCATAGTTGCGTTGGGATGAGGAGCCAAGCCGGATGACTCCTCAAGATCATACGCACTATTGATTTTCCATCACCCTTTCTTTCTCTGTGTATCTGCAGAGTTATATACATACCCATCTGCCCGCCTGTAATATAGCTCTCTAAAAATGAAGCTTG
>NW_008813485.1:0-247 GCF_000699105.1 Pygoscelis adeliae | reverse complement strand
GGGCCAGCAACGGGGGCTGGTGCCCCCGTCCCCTGTCCCCAAACCATCCTGCCCCACATCTGGGGGTCTGGCATCCACTGCTTGCTCCTGGTCCCTGCCCCGCACCCCCGTGGGAGCCAGCTGGCACGTAGGTGGGTGAAGCTAGAGCTGTGAGATGCTGCGTGGCTAGGGGTGGGACACACAAAACCGGTCCCCCTGTCCCCTCAGGGAGGTCGCACCGGAGGGGGGAAACTGAGGCAGGTGGAGG
>NW_008813484.1:0-247 GCF_000699105.1 Pygoscelis adeliae | reverse complement strand
CATCACCCCAGTCGGGCACCGACGACTAATTGATGATAATTACAAAAATACCCCCTGTGCCGGTGTCTCTTTAGGCTGGGGACCTTGTGCGCCCTGAAATTATCACTGGATGCAACGCTTCCATTTAACGCAGCATCGCACGTCCCCCGCGTTGGGTTTGGGGGTCGGTGGCTCGATGGTTACGGGCTGGGGGGACCCTGCCAGCCCCGGCCCCGGGCTGGGTGCTGCCCGGGGGGGCGGGGGGTGG
>NW_008813483.1:0-247 GCF_000699105.1 Pygoscelis adeliae | reverse complement strand
TGCAAATGGCTGTCACCTCCCTGCAGGACACGCTCCAGCAAACGGTACGTCTCAACTGGCTTTCCCTGGGGACAAAGATCGAAAAGGAGCAATGTGGCTTGCTTTGTCCCCATTCCCGGAGTGCCGCGAGAGAGACCTGCCACCCCCAAACCAGCTGCGTGACGTGGACATAACATACAAGCTGCAGACACGGGTCAGGACAGCTGTGGGGAGCGGGCAAGACATTCTGCGGTGCCCCCGGCGTTAG
>NW_008813482.1:0-247 GCF_000699105.1 Pygoscelis adeliae | reverse complement strand
CGTCCTGTGTTTAAACGCCCTTTATGGAAGTGAGTTTTCGGAGGAAGTCTCGCGGCTACTTTCGGTGTCCTTGGAAGACATCGCTTGCCTGCGTAGTATCTTTCGTTCACGGTCAGGACGCTGCCCCGAAATAGCAATTTGATTTCTGATTGCAGATATGGCGAGAGCTCTTCTCACCGCTTCACGCATTGAATTTTGGGATTGGTGGAGACACCACGGGACACGTTCTATGGAGACTGAAGAATGG
>NW_008813481.1:0-247 GCF_000699105.1 Pygoscelis adeliae | reverse complement strand
CAGGGTCCCCGCCAGCCGGGGTGCCAGGCCCCGGGTGGGAGCAGGGCTATCCCGGCTCTCCCTGTCCCTGGACCAGCAGAGGGCAACAGTGACCTTTGCAACCGGCTGTCCCCAAAAAATCGCCCTCCCTGCACCGGGGGCTCCTTGGCCAGTGCGTCCCAGCTGCAGGGGACAGCGGGGTCCCGGGGGGTCCTATGGCAGCGGGTAGGGGCACTGGCTGAAACACGGGCTTTCCTCATCTTCTGCT
>NW_008813480.1:0-247 GCF_000699105.1 Pygoscelis adeliae | reverse complement strand
CAAGCCTTGTGCGGGCGGAGCAGGCGTTGGGCACGTTTTTCTCCTAGCTGGCACCGACGCAGCGCCCTGGTTAGACCGACAGGTTAACGCGTTTGCTGTAGTGCCAGCTTGGAGTGGGACAGAAAACAGACCGTAACCTTGTGGAGAGCAGCAGCGTGGGATATTGCGAGCGCTGAGCACTGCTGGCATCTTCCTTCACAGCCGGCAGCACCTTACCGGCACAGAAATCCCTTTTCTAGAGCATAAA
>NW_008813479.1:0-247 GCF_000699105.1 Pygoscelis adeliae | reverse complement strand
ATGCTCAGCGCTCGCCCCAGCGAACGGCACCTTCCCCTACGGCGTTGGGGCAGCGCTGGCACCGGCAGCTGTAAACAGCGGTACAGAAATAGTCAGCGTGCCAGGCAATATAAAAAGGCATTGCAGGACATAATCAGATGTCCTCCTCTAAAAAGAAAAGGCAACGGGTCTTAAATTAGCTGCTTGTAAAGGTGTCGGGGTACGTGTGCGTGGATGGCTGGGGCGGCCCCGCTCTGCTCACCCAGAC
>NW_008813478.1:0-247 GCF_000699105.1 Pygoscelis adeliae | reverse complement strand
GCCGCCCCCCCCCCCCTCCAAAATTCATGCTTTTTGGAGAAAAATATCAGCTAAGGGGGATGAGAGCCACCACCCGGCCAGGCTGCATCCGCTGGGGCTGTGAATTTTGGACGCACGCACGCAGCTCTGGCACTGTTCAACCTGCGGGGTCTTAGAGACGCGTGGGAAAGGGGAAAAAACGAGTTCGTTACTGCTAGTTTCCTTGGCAAAATACCCCCTGGACACCAAACGGGGATAATTCTGCCGG
>NW_008813477.1:0-247 GCF_000699105.1 Pygoscelis adeliae | reverse complement strand
CCTGCCACGTCGTTGTGCCTGGGGACAGGGACATGCTGCATGGCTGTGCCCAGCGACAGGGACCTGCCGTGTGACTGGTGCCCAGCGACAGGGACACGCTGCAAGGCCATACCTTGGGACCCGCCGCGCGGCCGTGCATGGGGATGGGGATGGGGATCTGCCACGTGGCTGCGCCTGGGGACCTGCTGCGTGGCTGTGCTCAGGGATGGGGACAGCTTGGTGGTGGCCGTGGCAGGAGCTGGGAGGC
>NW_008813476.1:0-247 GCF_000699105.1 Pygoscelis adeliae | reverse complement strand
TAACCCCGACGAGGGGGAGCTCTTAACAATTTGCCTTTTTATAAATGGAGTTATTTAAATATTAACGGACTTTTTTGTGCTCTTCCCCTCCACCTCTCTCACCTCCCTCCGTTATTTATTAAGCTTTTTAGTTTCTCTTTTTATAACTCTTCTCCCCCCCACCACCCCAAAGTCTCACTTGAATTTTTGAGACTGGTTCTCCTCCCTCTCCCGCCCCGGCTGGCTCTCCGGCACGGCACGGGGCCAC
>NW_008813475.1:0-247 GCF_000699105.1 Pygoscelis adeliae | reverse complement strand
ATAACACCAAAACTTTTTCCTTTGTAAAAAGTAAAATGATTGAAAATTAATATGATTTTGCGGAACGTGAGAGAATCTTTAAGTGGAAAATTAAATAATCCCGTCTTTAATGTTTAATGAACAATGGAGAACACAACAGGCAAGAAAGGCATAATTACCAGATTTGTATCTCTTGGCATTAACATATTCTAGGGTTACAAGTGATACATTTTACGGTTTTCTTTTCCCTTGCGCCGCTCTCCTTCCC
>NW_008813474.1:0-247 GCF_000699105.1 Pygoscelis adeliae | reverse complement strand
CGGCCCGCGGGCCCCCAGCCAGGCTCTGCCCACAGAAATCCCCATCTACACCCCCCTGCAGTGAAGGCACGCCGGCTCCGGAAAGCAGCCGCCCCGGCAGCGTGTCCGTCTGTCCCCGGGGATGAGTTTAGCATCCCTCTGTCCACCCCTTCCCTTACTAATGCTGCTTCTCGTGCTTCTCGTTTTCGCAGAAGACCGTAAAGCCCCAGCTGGAAGGGGAGAAGTGAAAACATGAAGACCAACGTCC
>NW_008813473.1:0-247 GCF_000699105.1 Pygoscelis adeliae | reverse complement strand
TGTCAGGGACCCTTGCCTGGGGCTGTCCCCACCGGGACGCATGGTCCTCACCAGGACGTGGCCCCGGCTGCAGCCCCTCTCCTGAGAGGCCCCTTTGTGCTCAGGGATTTCCATAATGCCATGGCCAGAGCTGTGGCACAGTGCCGGGGATTTCGGAGAGGGGCAAATCCAGGCTTAGCCCCTCGCCTTAGGGCATCAGCAGCTGATGAGGTCGGGCTCTTACTTCTTTGGCAGAAAATTACTTAAA
>NW_008813472.1:0-247 GCF_000699105.1 Pygoscelis adeliae | reverse complement strand
GAGCAAGCCGTCCATGCCCCGAGAGGCAGTGGCCAAACAGAGGCCACAGGGCAAGTGGGGCTGCGAGGACAGCGCTCGAGTCCCAGCCCTGCCAGAAGCGACGCTGAAGTTTCTGGCGTCCCTATCCCCAGCTTGTGACAGCCCTCCGTCCCTCCTCTTACCTCTGGATCTCTCCGCAGGGGCTGGCGACTCCTCGGCTGGTGGGCTGGAAAGGTCAGTTGCCTCCTCCCCAAAGAGTTCCCTGCAG
>NW_008813471.1:0-247 GCF_000699105.1 Pygoscelis adeliae | reverse complement strand
GCCCTGCACGGGCGCCCTGCCGTCCTCGCCCTCTTCGGCACCCAGCCCAACAGGCATGGCAGCAGGGACGCAGTGCCGGGGGGACACGGGCTCACGGGGGACGTGAGCGTGGGGACGTGGGTGGCCAAGGGGACATGGGGCTGTAGGCACACAGGGCAGGGGAGCATGGCGTGGGGGGACGTGGGCAGGGACATGGAGACAGGAGAGATGGGGACATGGGGACACAGGAGATGGGGACGTGGGGATG
>NW_008813470.1:0-247 GCF_000699105.1 Pygoscelis adeliae | reverse complement strand
GAGGATGCCCACACATCAGCAAAGCGCCCACGGGGACGAGCTCCTACACAGCACGGGTCACCCAGGCCACGCGCCAGCCATCAGAAGAGCGTGTCTATATATATATATAAAAAAGAGATAGGTCTTACGCGTGGGGAAAAGGGGGAAACTGCCAACAAAAGCACGGGGGACCAAAAAAAAAAATTTCAGAGACATCCCCCCACCATCCCCTTCCCACAATTTTTTTTTTTTGTTTAAAAAAAAAAAA
>NW_008813469.1:0-247 GCF_000699105.1 Pygoscelis adeliae | reverse complement strand
CGGCGTGTAAGAAGGGGGAATACAACGTGCGGGATGCCGAGGGCTCCTCCGAAGCCGCCTGCCTGCACCGGCAACGGCACGGCCGCGGGGAGGTTTACGGCATCCAGCTCACCCAACCGTAACTGGGAACATCCCCGTCTGGGTGGGACGGAGGTTTGGGGATCCCCCGTGTACCCCCCGCCCGGCTGCAGCGGGGTTTTGGGGGGAATTTGGGGGTGGGGGTGGTGTTTTTTAACCATTTCAGCGC
>NW_008813468.1:0-247 GCF_000699105.1 Pygoscelis adeliae | reverse complement strand
GAGAGAGAGAGAGAGGGAGAGAGAGAGACCCAAAAAATGAATGCGTTTAAACGGGAAGCCTAGCAGAGCAATGTTTCCGAAAGGGGGATCTGCGCGAATGTCTGTATATAGTGAACTTTGACACTACTATTGAAACTGACACGTTTCTATGGAGATCGCTGCCTTATATGGAGCTCGTGTCAAGGAGCCAAGAGAAGGGCTGCTGGCAACTGATAATCAAAGGCGACTGACTGGTCAGAGCCCTGAA
>NW_008813467.1:0-247 GCF_000699105.1 Pygoscelis adeliae | reverse complement strand
CCATACAGAGGGACCTGGACAAGCTTGAGGAGTAGGCCTGTGCAAACCACATGAATTTCAACAAGGCCAAGTGCAAGGACCAGCACCCAGGTCAGGGTAATCCTCAGTATCAGTACAGACTGGGAGATGAATGAATTGAGAGCAGCCTGCGGAGAAGAACTTGGGGATACTCGTGGACAAAAAATTGGACATGAGCCGCCAATGTGCACTGGCAGCCCAGAAAGCCAGTCATATTCTGGACTGCATA
>NW_008813466.1:0-247 GCF_000699105.1 Pygoscelis adeliae | reverse complement strand
CCCCCAGATGCCTTTCTACAGGGTGGTTTTCCAGCCACTGCTCTCCCAGTCCATACTTGTGTCCTGTACTACTCCATCCCAGGTGCAGACTCTGGCATTTGTTCTTAAATTTCATGCCATTGATGTTTGTCCAATGCTCCAGTCTATCCAGACCCCGCTGCAAGGCCTCTTGTCCATCAAGAGAGCCAACAGCACCTCCCAGTTTAGTATCATCATCAAACTTACTAAGGGTGCATTCAACTCCTGC
>NW_008813465.1:0-247 GCF_000699105.1 Pygoscelis adeliae | reverse complement strand
TTTCTATCTTCTGTTGGTGAACAAGTTAATAGGCTGTCCCATCAGAAGTCTCACTTTGGATGTCAACAATAATCAGATGCTTTCTACATCACATAGTCCCCATCCCTCCTTACGGCAGCGCCAGCAAGAGAGAAGGCAGCCAGAGAGTTTGGATGCTTTTACTGGCACAGCAGAACAGTCACCTGCCTGACCACGATACCAGCACGGCGAAAGGTGCTACTTCCCAAATAGCAGAATGTCCTGGTTT
>NW_008813464.1:0-247 GCF_000699105.1 Pygoscelis adeliae | reverse complement strand
CACCTCCAGCAGCTTGATGAGCACCCGCCCATCCCGGAGGTCCATGTAGAGGAGCGAGATGCGGCAGGTGACGCGAGCCAAGTGCGAATTCACCCACTTGGTGAAGGTTTTCTTCTGCACGGCCTCCCGCTCGTCTGCAACGAGAGCGGGCACGGTGGCACCGGCGGCGGGGACGACCCGGGAGGACTGAGGGGACCCGAGACCCGTCCCCGACCTGCCAGGGCTTTGATGCGGGAGCGCTCAAAGA
>NW_008813463.1:0-247 GCF_000699105.1 Pygoscelis adeliae | reverse complement strand
CTTCACATCCCTTGCCAGATTCAACTCCAACAGGGCTCTGGCTTTCGATCCCTGCACACTCGGACAGCACGTCTGTATTCTTCCCAAGCCACTGTCCCATGCTTCCATCTCCTGCATGCTTCCCTTTCATGTTTGAGTTTTGTCAGGGCTCCTTGTTCATCCATGAAAGCCTCATGCTACCATCACCTTTCTTCCTGCTCATCAGGATGGACTGTTTGTGAGCTTGGAGGAGGTAAAAAAAAGTTTT
>NW_008813462.1:0-247 GCF_000699105.1 Pygoscelis adeliae | reverse complement strand
CTTTTCAAATATTATAGACAGTGGCCTTGAAACAATGTCAGCCACTCCTCTAACACCTTGGGGTGGATTCCATCTTGTCCCATAGATTTATGCGGGTTGAGCCTCTGCAAGAGGCGATAGACCAGACCTTCCTCCATTACTGGTAAGTTGGCACATCTGTTGTCATAGCTACTTGATCCTTTGACCTGGAGTCCAGCTGCACCAATAAAGACAGAGGCAAAAAAGGTACTGAGAACCTCTGCCTTGT
>NW_008813461.1:0-247 GCF_000699105.1 Pygoscelis adeliae | reverse complement strand
CTCAGCCCCGGCGCGGCGAGGGACATAATTGGGAGCGGGTTCAATCAGGCCCAGTCTAGACTCGCCCAGACACATCAATTAAGAGGGGCTGTCGGTTTAAAGGGGTAGCGCGGCCGGAACGAGGCCGGGCCTTACGGATGCGCGGCGAGGAGAAGATAAACGGAACGAGCTGGAAACCGGTTGGCAGGAGTTTAAAAGCAGGAGGGAGACCAAAAACTGGGCTCCCCCCCCCTTTTCCAGTGGAAAA
>NW_008813460.1:0-247 GCF_000699105.1 Pygoscelis adeliae | reverse complement strand
CCGTGTGTCTGTGTGCGCGTCCATGTGTCTGCGAGATGAGCTCCTGGAGCGGGTGTGCGCGTTCCCGTGCATGCACCCGCCTGAGGCAAACACAGCCGGGTGCGGATTAACCACATGCAAATCACCAGAACCGGGGAGCTCAAAAAAGCCCCGGCTGGTGCGATGCCCCCCCAGGCAGGCGTGCCAGCGTGGGGCTGCCAGCGCCGCCCAGAAAATGAGCCCCGCTGCTGTGTGTTTCCCCAGCCTG
>NW_008813459.1:0-247 GCF_000699105.1 Pygoscelis adeliae | reverse complement strand
GTCCTTCCTAGCCAAATCCCTGCCGAGAAGAGGGGCAATTTGCCAGTATCCTCCCAAAATACCTACGGGCACCCACGGCACCCACTCCCCTCCTCAGTTCCCCAGCATCTCGACCTAAAGACCAGCAGATGAGGTGGACCCTGCCCCAGGACCCCCATCAGCTGCTGGATGGTAGGGAGGACGCTCTGCACCCAAGGGAGGATAACTGAGAAGACCCTGATGCAGTGGGGAAACTGAGTCACGGAGC
>NW_008813458.1:0-247 GCF_000699105.1 Pygoscelis adeliae | reverse complement strand
GACACGGCGCCATACCGTTCCCCTTCCCTAAACTCCGTATAAACAGGATCACCACAAACCGCAGATTAAAACGGAGGGAAAAAGGAACCGCACGCTTAAGTAGATTAAGGGCTCGGCGACTCGTTTTCTGACTATTTGTGCGATCAGGACCTGAGCGCGGGCCCCGAAAGTCTACTTTTTTTCTCGCCGCCCGCTGCTTCGCCGCGGAAAAACTCGCGGAAATAACGCAAATCAAAACGCACGCAGA
>NW_008813457.1:0-247 GCF_000699105.1 Pygoscelis adeliae | reverse complement strand
GGTCAGCGGAGATCCCTCCGGCATCCCCCGAATCGGGGTCCCCTGGGGACAGGGGGGAGCCCCGGGGGCTTTGCAGGGCTGACCTGGTTGTACGTGCAGTTCTTCTTCTTGCACTTGCCGCACTGGAAGAGGTCGGTGACGGTGCCACCCGTCTTGGCCATCTGGTGCTCCCGGATGGCCTCCTGGATCTTGGCGTTCCTCAGCTCCTTCAGCTCATCGCTGGCCATCTCCTGCCACCGGCACCGGC
>NW_008813456.1:0-247 GCF_000699105.1 Pygoscelis adeliae | reverse complement strand
CCCCCAAGCCCACGGCCCCGCTCCCCTTCCCTGGCGGCGTCTCCGGCAGCCGGCTCGGTGACAGCGCCCTGGCAGAGCTGGCCCTGCTTTCTAGTAAAGCCAAACCTTGTGCTGGCACCCATGGTCTCCCCAGGGCTCACCCGCTGCCACCCTGTCCTGTCCTCTGTCCCAGGCCAGCCCCCACCCCAAACCACACACCCCACAACTCCCCTCCGGCCAGTTAATTCACCCATCAAATAACTTTTTT
>NW_008813455.1:0-247 GCF_000699105.1 Pygoscelis adeliae | reverse complement strand
CGGTCACACTGCTGAGCTGGGACTTTCATTGCTGGTTTCCCCGGTCCCTGAGGAAAGCCCAGCGGGAAGCCGCCCCTGCCTGACCCCCGATGTGGCTCAGCCCACCCTCAGTCGGTGCCTGGGGCTGGGAGATGAATGCCCACCCTGCCCCGCAGTCTCTGTTAGTTCCCAACTTTCTCCTTCCGTTCACGCAGGAGCTATCTGGCAGCACGGAGGACCAGGTCCCCCTATGACAGAGGCACTGAGA
>NW_008813454.1:0-246 GCF_000699105.1 Pygoscelis adeliae | reverse complement strand
TGAATTACTCAGTTCAGGGCCTTGCTCACATGCAAAGTGAATATAAACCGCCTCGGACGTCCGCGGTAACAAACCAAACCACCCAGCCCCGGAAAAGCGGGCGAAGGTGGGGACGGGTGGAGGGAAGGAACGACAGCGATGGGCTCGGGCGGCACGCATCCAGGCGAGGAAACCTGGGACTTGGCAAACCTCAGAGTTCATCTACCGTGACGGACACAAACAGAACTCCGAACGCGTAAGCGGTAA
>NW_008813453.1:0-247 GCF_000699105.1 Pygoscelis adeliae | reverse complement strand
CGGCGCGGGGGCTGCCCCCAACCGGGGCCGGTCGAGATGTGTGCTGGGGTGGGATTTCAGGGACCGTCCGGGACGCGCTTGCAGAAGCCTCGCTGGAAGCGGAGCCTGTAAAGACCGAGGCGAGACGTCACCCCGCGTCCTGTCTGCGTGCCCATCCATGCGGAGCACGGCGGGGAGGAGGGAGGAAAGCCGGGAGGAAGGAGCAAATCTGACCGGCAAGAGCAGCGAACCCGTTCCCAACCGCCAT
>NW_008813452.1:0-247 GCF_000699105.1 Pygoscelis adeliae | reverse complement strand
CCAACCCAAACCATTCTATGACTCCATGACCCTGGTGCCTCTCTCACTAACTCCACAGCACGGGCGCCTGCTCCTCCTGCCAGAATGCCCTGTTGCGGCCACTTCAATAAGTCGTGCCTTATTGTGCCTCAGGATCAGTTTTGGGGTGGAGGGGAGGGGAGGTTTTGGGCCAGCCAGCCCAGTGCCAAGCGTGGGTGTGCTCATGCTGTTCATGGGCTCCTGTTTCTTCTGCTGCTGCTGCTGGTGT
>NW_008813451.1:0-247 GCF_000699105.1 Pygoscelis adeliae | reverse complement strand
AGTGGGACCCTGAGGTGACACACATTCCCAGACTCTGATGTCCAGCAGCCCAGGCCACCCCCGTGGTGTCAGCACCCCCTTCCCCGCATCACTGGTTGCTGGTCATTCACCTTGGCCATGCTCTCAATTTGGTTGTTCATACGGAGGAACAGCAGGAGCAGGACCCTCTTCACTTTCTTCTTCATCTTTTTCACATTTCTCCCCTCCACGGTCTTCAACACATCTTTGAAGAAGCTGATGGAGAGCT
>NW_008813450.1:0-247 GCF_000699105.1 Pygoscelis adeliae | reverse complement strand
GCGCCCTTTGGCCCATCGCCCTTTTTTTTGCCCCAAAAAAGAGGCTGATGGGGGAGCCGGGCTGAAAAACAAAATGGATTTTCCCGGCTGTTTGGGGATGCGCGGAGGTTTAGGAGCTGTGGCGTCATTTAATGACGCCATCTGCATCATTAATGAAAAATAGTATTATTATTAGCATTAGCATCATTATTATTATAATTATTATCATTATCACTATCACTATTATCGTTGTTATTATTATTATTAT
>NW_008813449.1:0-247 GCF_000699105.1 Pygoscelis adeliae | reverse complement strand
CACAAATACCGCTCACAAGGGGGAAAGACGGGGAAAATCGCTATGCCGAATAGCGAAACAATTGGGGAAAAAGCGGTCGATGGTTATTTTTTACAGGCATGCACAAAAGGGAGTACATACTTTCTGTCTCACTTTGCCTCTCTTTCACCCAGAGTAGCTCTCTTTAAGCAATGGTCTACTTCATTCCCTCGGAAGGACGCTTCCCTGCTATTCCCAGCCGTGGATTTTCAGTGGTTGGTTTGAAAGG
>NW_008813448.1:0-247 GCF_000699105.1 Pygoscelis adeliae | reverse complement strand
TCCCTCCCTCCTCTCTCTCTCTCTCTCTCACCTTTCGCTCTTTCTTCACCTCTTTTTTTTTTTTTTTTAAGCTATTTATCCTTCCCCCCTCCCTCTCTGTCCCCCACTGCTGGCAATGCACGACGGCACAGCTTCGCCACGCGGTTTCACCCGGCACCCCGGCCGGCCCCGGGCAGCGCAGGGACCGGGGTAAGGTCGGTGGCTGCTGCTGAAGGTGACTCCCCGGTGCCAGGCGGGGCGGTGGTCA
>NW_008813447.1:0-247 GCF_000699105.1 Pygoscelis adeliae | reverse complement strand
ATGGGGGGATGCCGTGGGGCTGGACCGTGGCAGAGGGATGCCGTGGGGCTGGACAGTAGCAAGGGGAGGCTATAGGGCTGGAGAGCAGTGGGGGGATGCCGTGGGGCTGGACGGCAGCAGGGGGATGCCGTGGGGCTGGAGGGCCATGGGGCGATGCTGTGGGTCCAGGCTCAGTCCGAGTAGATGATGAAGCCAGAGAAGGTGCTGTACTTGTTGTTGTTGCCGCCGTGGGCTTTGCCCCCGTCCA
>NW_008813446.1:0-247 GCF_000699105.1 Pygoscelis adeliae | reverse complement strand
GCCGCTCTTGTCTCAAACTTCCCTTGCGTTACTTGCCAGAGACGGAGTTTTCCTCGCTTTGCGGTGACTGGTGGGTGGTGGAGAAGCAAGTCAGTGGCTGACACCTCCTACACACGTTCACCACACTCAGCTCTCCAGTGTTGAACTAGTTTCTGTTTTGCCAATGAACTGGTGCCATTTTTATGGAATGCTGTATTACAAAGACCGGTTGTCCTGGCTTTCACTGGGATAGAGTTAATTTTCTTCC
>NW_008813445.1:0-247 GCF_000699105.1 Pygoscelis adeliae | reverse complement strand
CCAACCCCAGCAGCTCCTCGTGCCCTGCCTTTCTCGGTCCCAAGGAGAGCCCCTTCCCTGCAGCTCGTTAGCCCTCGTTAGCCTGATGACTTGCCCTCAGCCAGTTGAGGTTGTCCCACCAGCGGGATGTCCCCCAGGGTTGCGCCTGGGAAGAGCCGGGGTGGCATCGGCTCTTGGTGGCGACTAGACGGGTGGCGGGGACGAAAGGGACGGCGTGGGGACGGGGAAGGGACCAGGACACCGGGTC
>NW_008813444.1:0-246 GCF_000699105.1 Pygoscelis adeliae | reverse complement strand
GGGTCAGCGCTGCTGTTTCCACGTTGGTCGCTTGTACTGGAGTCATCAGGGTTATCTTCCGTCCGCGGTTTCTTTGCAGGCATCTCTTTAAACCACTTGTCTGTTTTGTATGGGGTAGTGGACTCAACGGGAGACCTTTTGTTCCTCATTGGTGCCTGAGAGGTTTACCTGTCATTGTTTGTTTGTTTGCTTGCTTTTTATTTGCTGTGTTTGATTAAAAAGCTTATTGTAGCTCTTTGGATTTCT
>NW_008813443.1:0-247 GCF_000699105.1 Pygoscelis adeliae | reverse complement strand
CAGCCCCGAGCCAGCCCTCAGCCATGGGAAGAAAAATCACCCCCGGTAGAGAAACGCCGCCGCCCCAAACCAGCGAGAGACGGATTTATTCATTTCCCTGACGTTTTAATGGTTTCTCCCCTTTTTGCGGGAAGATGATTACAAATTAAGCGGCATTTAAACGCTTTTTACTGTCAACAATTAAAAGGGGCGAAGGCGGGCGAGCAATTCATTCCCCGGGAAACGCAGCAGCTCTCGGCGGGGGGGG
>NW_008813442.1:0-247 GCF_000699105.1 Pygoscelis adeliae | reverse complement strand
GGACATCGTAGTTCCACTGTTTTACTTCTTGGAGGTAATACAGATCGCAAGGGAAGGGAGTATTTTGGTGGGCGCTCTCTTGTCGTGAAAAAAAAATGAACGCGATGCCTCAGGGAGGCGGGTTTGAAGATGCGCGGGTGCAGAAGCACGAAGACGACGGGAAGCCCTTCTCCGGCTACCGGAGCGTGAAGTCCCGCGCCGGGACGCCTTCCAACGGCTCCCTAAAAACGTCACCCGCGCAGGCTGG
>NW_008813441.1:0-246 GCF_000699105.1 Pygoscelis adeliae | reverse complement strand
GTGCTGTGCACTTCGCATCACAATACTTGTGTCCTGTATGGGGGTTTGAAACCTGGTTTTTACAGCTTAATTAGGACACCAGTTGTTCATAGTTCTACAGAAATAAATTCACAATTGTGGACTGCTTCCCGCGGTCTGTCACTTGGCGTCTCATCTCTGGTTCAACTCTAAAGTAAATATTGAATCAAGTGTAAAGATTAACACTGTCCCTTAGTGTAACTAGAGATCAATGTATAATAATAATAA
>NW_008813440.1:0-247 GCF_000699105.1 Pygoscelis adeliae | reverse complement strand
ACTGGGGTGCCTGGAATTGCTGGTGCTACTGGGCTTACTGGAGTCACTGGAGTCAGCGGGGTTACTGGGCTTACTGGGGTGACTGGAGCTGCTGGTGTCGCCGGTGTTACTGGTGCTACTGGAGGTGACTGGAATCGTGCGTGTTACTGGTGGTGTTGCTGTTGCTAGAGTTACTGGGGTGACTGGAGTTACTGGGGTTACTGGAGCTGCTGTTGTCGCTGGAGGTGACTGGAGTTGCTGGTGCTGG
>NW_008813439.1:0-247 GCF_000699105.1 Pygoscelis adeliae | reverse complement strand
CAGAGCGCACCCTCAGCAAGTCTGCAGATCATGTAAAACAGGGAGGAAAGGCTGATACACCAGATGTCTGAACTTTCATTCAGAAAGACCTCAATAAGCTAGAGAAATGGGCCAACAGTAACCTTGTGAAGGTCAGCCAGGGTAAATGCAAAGTCATGCACCAAGGGAGGAATAACCCCAGGCATCAGTATCGGCCAGAAAGTTACTTTGCAGACAGTGACCTTGGGGTCTTGGTGGACAACAAGCT
>NW_008813438.1:0-246 GCF_000699105.1 Pygoscelis adeliae | reverse complement strand
AGCGAATAGCAGGGAGAAAAGCTGTTTTGTCAGACTCTGCGCTTGAATCTGTGTATCTTCATCCCCAGGAGGGACACCTCGCCGTCCCGGGGGGCTGCAATCCACGTTCCCCCATCTCTGAAATCAGAAGGAGGCGAAACTTAGGTGTAGGGGAAAAGTGGGGAAAGATAAACCACGTCCTGGGCCTCCCTGGGGAGCCCCGGGTAGCTGTGAGGCCCTTTGGAGGCAGCGCTGGCAGGCAGCAGT
>NW_008813437.1:0-247 GCF_000699105.1 Pygoscelis adeliae | reverse complement strand
CTTTCTTTTCCAAAAGAAGAATGGTTTGTCTAAAAGATTTTCAGCTACATCTTGAGAGCTGAACTTTGCTCTCCAGGGAGCTGGAAGGACTGACACACGTTGACAGCTTGCCGAGCTGACTTGAGTGAATTCAACATTTATTGCAATTAGGAGCGCCGTCTGGATTCAGTTCAGGGCTGCAGTTAGATGTTTGCTACAGAAACAGCAGTGTCACTATTGGATATTCCTGCCCTGGGGCTGCTTGTTG
>NW_008813436.1:0-247 GCF_000699105.1 Pygoscelis adeliae | reverse complement strand
GACCGGGACCTCCTGTGCAATGGGACACAGCAGGACTGTGCCATGTCCTCCCCCAGAGCACGTCCCCGTGAGGACGCCTGGCTGTCGGAGCAGGCAGCCGTCAGCCAGGGCAGCAGTCGGGCAGCTCAGGACACGGCATGCAGACAGCCCCATCCCGCTGCCACCCTCACCTTGTGCTTAGCCAGCTCGATCTCGCAGCTCTGCAGGTCGAGGCGCAGCAGCGTCGGGCCCTGCAGCTGCTCGGCGG
>NW_008813435.1:0-246 GCF_000699105.1 Pygoscelis adeliae | reverse complement strand
TAGGGGCTCTCTCAGCCCTGCCAAAGGGATTTGGCTCA
This sequence comes from Pygoscelis adeliae, assembly GCF_000699105.1. Taxonomy (NCBI): domain Eukaryota; kingdom Metazoa; phylum Chordata; class Aves; order Sphenisciformes; family Spheniscidae; genus Pygoscelis; species Pygoscelis adeliae. The sequence continues at coordinate 208 of NW_008813435.1, read as the reverse complement.
GCTTTCATACAAGGACAGTGTGGAAGAGTGGGGTTTGGTTAGCCTTGGGAAGGGAAGGCTGAGGGGGCACCTTATGCGTTTCTCTAAATGCCTGGGGTGGGATGGTGTACAGGTTGCTTAAAGGAAAGAGAGCCATCCTCTTGCCTCTAGTGCTTAGTGAGAGGTCAAGAAACAATGGTCACAGGTGGGAATACAAGTAATGTCACAC
>NW_008813434.1:0-247 GCF_000699105.1 Pygoscelis adeliae | reverse complement strand
GGTGGTTCCCGGGGAGGAGCACGGAGGGGTTTCCCGCTGTATTCGCGCCCCGAGGGATCTACAGGCACTTGTCCCCCGCAGGGATGTGCTCTGACCTGGGGAGGCCCCCGCACGCAGCCCTGTCTGTCCCCTCGGGTACTCCGCTGAACCCCCCCCCGGGATAACGCACAAGGCAGGGACCGCTGCGGGCAGGGGGGTCCTGCAGGACTCCCAGCTCCGATTCTGTCTGCGGTGCCACACCAAACCG
>NW_008813433.1:0-247 GCF_000699105.1 Pygoscelis adeliae | reverse complement strand
GGGGCTCGGCAGCCGCTTCGGGGTTTTACCCGGATTTGGACCATTTTCCCGGCCCAGGAGGGGGTTCTGCGGGGGAGCTTTGGTGCCCCGGGGCTGCCGAAAGCAACAGGGACCACCGAGGCGGGCGCAGTTTTTAAAAAGAAGAGCGATTTAATTTACACAGAAGTACTAAATGTACATAATTCTTTATAAAAATTGTTATACACAATAAATACAGTACAAAATTATTTTATAGTACTATATTTTG
>NW_008813432.1:0-246 GCF_000699105.1 Pygoscelis adeliae | reverse complement strand
GACCCAAGCGTGGAGGGGAAGAGGAGAAAGAAAGGGTAAGCGCGAAGCCAGGCTTCCTGCGAGCGCCCAGAGTTTAGTCACACTGGCTGAAGAGCTAATGACGGACAACTCGGACCAGCAGTGCCCTGAGTGTCCCCAGGCAGGACTGCAGCCATTTAGATCTGCCGAGGCATCACTGTCACACACACGTCACCACCTGCGAACCCCACGGCTGCTGCCGCCCCAGGGAACATCCCGATACCCAGG
>NW_008813431.1:0-247 GCF_000699105.1 Pygoscelis adeliae | reverse complement strand
GAGAGAGGGGAAGAGGCGGCGGAGGGGCTCCCGGGAACACGGGGGGTGTGTGTCCCCACCCGGATCGAAGAGAGGGATGGGGAGAGCCCGGCTGGGATAAGGGGAGAGGGGGAAGCGCGCCGGGAGCTCACCCGCGATGTGCTGGCGGCGACCCTCGTCCAGGTGCGTGGAGACCACATCTCCCATGGCGAGCGGAGCCGGGCCGGGGCGGGCGGCGGCAGGAGGGAGGAGGAGGAGGAGGAGGAGG
>NW_008813430.1:0-247 GCF_000699105.1 Pygoscelis adeliae | reverse complement strand
GATAGAGTGATAAAGGAAAACATAACAACGGGTGCCCCGACTTTCACGGTAACAGTCGGCGACTTATTCCCCGTGGTGGGAGGGCCCCACTCGAGATCATTATGGGGGACATACTGGTGGCCCAGTTCAAACCCAGGAAAAAGTTCTTGTAACTCTTCACATTATTTGTTCTGCGGATACTGGGGATGTGAGGCCATTGTAACAAGTGATAGATGGGAACCGACAAAAAACGACGAATTTTTGCAAG
>NW_008813429.1:0-247 GCF_000699105.1 Pygoscelis adeliae | reverse complement strand
CAGGGTGGGATGATGCCTGGCTGCCACCAGGACGGAGATCTCTCCATCTTGTCCCTCTCTTACCTGACAGAGCCTCCAAGGGGTTGAAGAGGAGGAGGAAGACGAAGCAACCCAGTTCCATCCTCAGCAGAACCCGGAGGAGCCGGCAGCCACGGAGCGACTGAGCCGGAGCCACCGGACGCAGGGACTTTGTGTGCCGAATCCAGCGTGGTCATCAACCGCAAAGTAGGGCCGCGCCGGTAAATAA
>NW_008813428.1:0-247 GCF_000699105.1 Pygoscelis adeliae | reverse complement strand
CGGCAGCGGGGAGACGAAGGGCAGCGGTGGCCGGGCGGCCCTGTTTCCGCTTTGCAGGGAGCTGTTATACAAAGGCAGCGGTGATATTATTCATTAACAGGGATCTGCCATTAGAACATTGACAAATGGCCCCTTGTCGCCTGAGCATCAGTTCTTGTACAGCCCATAAAGCATGGGGACAGTTTAAATATGGACCTGCTCAGCTCGGGCCGGGGGTGATCTGTCTTCCCGGCCGTAGCACAGGTGC
>NW_008813427.1:0-247 GCF_000699105.1 Pygoscelis adeliae | reverse complement strand
GTGCTTCCAGGAGCCTCTGCAATGGGGGCGGCGGTCAGAAGGGGGCCACGGATCGTGGATCAGCGATGAGTCCTCTTTCCCGGGGACGGGGGAAAGATTAAAATAATTAGCCCTCTGTGCAAATGACAACAGAAATGCATGGGAGAGTGGGGGGAAATCCATCCTCCGAGCCCAGAGCAGCCGGAGCGGAGGGGAAGGGCTCCGATCCCCGCCCCGGCCCTCTTCTCCGGTGCAGGGCACGTGGGAA
>NW_008813426.1:0-247 GCF_000699105.1 Pygoscelis adeliae | reverse complement strand
AGCCCCCACCCCGCTCCCAAAATAAGGGACCCGTCTCCTTCCAGTTCAGAGCCTCACGTTCTTGAGGAACTCCTCTGCCACGATGCGGGCCCTGGCGTTGACAGAGAGCTTCATCTCGCTGATCTCCTTGTCAATCTCCTCCATGAAGTGGATGACAAAGTCCACCAGCTTGTGCTTGTACATCTGCTCCGTGTGGAAGTTTGTGATCAAGAAGCTGATGTCGTAGCCCTGGGGAAGAGAGAGGCGC
>NW_008813425.1:0-246 GCF_000699105.1 Pygoscelis adeliae | reverse complement strand
TGCAGAGAGATGGAGGAAGAAAAAGTAGGGTTGGGGAGCAGCACAGAGAGATAGGGAAGTGGGGGGAAGGAGAGGAATAAGGAAGGAGGGATAGAGAAAGATGGGGATGGGAAAAGGGACATACAGACAGAGAGAGAAAAAGGACAGTGAACAGGACAGAGAGGTCTAAGAAATAAAGAGAGGGTCAGGTCCGGACAAAGAGACCAAGAGGACAAATAACAGCAATGGGCTGGAGGACAGAGATGG
>NW_008813424.1:0-246 GCF_000699105.1 Pygoscelis adeliae | reverse complement strand
CATGTACTCCAGCCCTCGGTCCTCCACCACCTTGCAGCAGGCTTCGACGATCAGGGGGACGTTCTGCGGGGACAGGGAGGGGGTGACGGAGATGCCGGGGCCGTGAGGGGTCCCCAAGGGCTGGCACTGCCAGCGCAGCTGTACCTTGTTGTCCGGGGCAGGCTGGCAGTCCTCCAGCCTCACGCCGAAGGCCCGGGGGGCAGATTTCTTGTTCTTCTTCATGATGTTGATGCCCCACGGGGCTTT
>NW_008813423.1:0-246 GCF_000699105.1 Pygoscelis adeliae | reverse complement strand
TCCAGTAGCCTATGATATTCACATATCTAATACTAAACTTTATTTGAACCATAGTTGAAATAATGTTTTTTCCTTTTCTTTGGGAAATAATAGCTGTAGAAGAGACAGGAGGAGATTCTTGGAAGTACAGTCTAAGAGTAAGTGTTTCAATTTGAAAGAAAACCATTCAGTGTTTCTGGATGCATTTCTTGATAGTCCTGTAACCAAGAGAAATGATACTTGGTAGAAAGATAAGCTCGTGCTTTT
>NW_008813422.1:0-247 GCF_000699105.1 Pygoscelis adeliae | reverse complement strand
ACGGGGATGCCATCCCTGCAGATTGCCCTCTGCCACTTCTTCTTCAACATCTCCGGCATCCTGCTGTGGTACCCGCTGCCCTTCACCCGCCTGCCCATCCGCATGGCCAAGGCGCTGGGCGAGCGCACGGCCAAGTACCGCTGGTTCGCTGTGCTGTACCTCATCGTCTGCTTCCTCCTGCTGCCCTCCCTCATCTTCGGCATCTCCATGGCGGGCTGGCAGGCGCTGCTGGGGGTGGGCGCACCCT
>NW_008813421.1:0-246 GCF_000699105.1 Pygoscelis adeliae | reverse complement strand
CGCGCCGCAGGGGGATTTACTGTGGATGCTCGGGCCACTGAGGACAGGGCAGCCAGGATTGAACCCACCTGGGCCGCAGGCAATGGGCTGCTCTTGCTCTTGAGCCGCCTTATTTTAAAGGCAGCCCGGCTGAGCAACACCGCTACCCAGCTCTGGGATGAAGGAACTGAATAATAAACGCTTCATTTTTTTTCCCCCAAAGCTGCGTGTTTGGCTCCAGCTGCAGCTCTCTGTGCAGCAGCAGGA
>NW_008813420.1:0-247 GCF_000699105.1 Pygoscelis adeliae | reverse complement strand
GGTCTGTCTCCCCGCAGCGCCGACGCTTTGCGCCTTTGCTGAGGTTTTCTGGTTCTTCTCTCGTGCGTCCTCAGCTCCGGGGGCCGCCCGACGCCGCTCTGCACGACGGATTGCTCTCCCGGTACGACGGCGATTCCTGCAGCTGGCAGGAGAATTACTTCGTTCTGCTCGGAGATTTTACCCTGCGGTGGTTCGAAAGCGAAGAAGGAAACGTGCTCCTGCTGCAGGGGCGGCACGAGGGAGGATT
>NW_008813419.1:0-246 GCF_000699105.1 Pygoscelis adeliae | reverse complement strand
CAGGGTTGGGGATGAAACGGGTGTCGCCCCCATCCTCTCCTCCCCCCCCCGAACACCAAATTATGAAAATTAAATTTCAAGCTCATTTTGGGGTGGGGGAAGCGTTTTGGGGGGGTTTCCTCCTTTTTTTTTTCACATTTCAAGGAAAAAAAAAAAAAGGGCTCAGCCCAAAGTGGCTTATTTTTGCTTTTTTCTCCCTATTTATTCCTCTCCCACCGGGTTTTTGGGTGGTGTTGGGTTTTTTTT
>NW_008813418.1:0-247 GCF_000699105.1 Pygoscelis adeliae | reverse complement strand
GGTTCCTGCCACCGATAAAAATTGCAGTCGCATCAAAGGGCGAGCCCCCGCCGAGCGCTCACAGGGTGCTGCCTCACCACCGTCGCGCTCTGGGCGCCAAATCCCTCGCTGGCACCGGCACCGGCTCCCGACACACCGGTGAGCCGGGGTGATGGCTGAGCCCCGGGGCGAGCAGCCAGGCTGGGTGTTGCACCAGCCTTGAGCTGCTTGCAAGGAGCAGGGAGGAAGAAAACAGCCTTTTTCTGGG
>NW_008813417.1:0-247 GCF_000699105.1 Pygoscelis adeliae | reverse complement strand
CTCGGTGATGCTGCACTGGTGGGTTCAGCCACGCTTCCCGTCACCACAGTCTTGTGCTGATGATGGGATACGGACAGCCGCTGCACAGGGCATCTGGGTGGTTAAAAAGCAGCTGACGTGAGACTCAAGGTTTTTGTTTACCATGCGTGGGCCAAGCTGTCTCGTCGGAGGCACTCAGTGGGGTTTGGAGGGCTCTGTGCCCCGCCAGGACCGCACATTGAGTCAGTGCATTCAAGCAAGAGCATGC
>NW_008813416.1:0-247 GCF_000699105.1 Pygoscelis adeliae | reverse complement strand
CCCAAGGTTAATTTCCAGGCTTCTTTAACTAACAGCACCACTGCAGCTACAGCTGTCAAACACGCAGGCCATCCTTTGCTTACTTCATCTGTTTGGAGAAGTAAGCTACCGGTCTTTTCCAGTCTCCAGGTCTGGGTCAAAACTCCTAACACTACATGTTGCCTTTCATGCATATACAGCATAAATGGTTTTGTCAGGCCCGGCAACCCCAAAGTGGAGGCCCTCATTAATTCAGTTTTGATGGTAT
>NW_008813415.1:0-246 GCF_000699105.1 Pygoscelis adeliae | reverse complement strand
GCGCCGTGTTAGTGCCACCACCAGGGATGTCACCACCGGTCCCTGCTCTGTGCCACCCCACCCTAGCCGGAGCCTGTGACACCCGATGTCCCTGCTGTCCCCACACACTGCCTGTACCCCACGATGCTCTGTTCTCCTCCCACCGAGCGCAGGTGACACCGCTGTCCCCTCTCCCAAGGGGACCCACAGGGCGAGGCAGCACGTGTGAAGTGACAGAGGGTGACCCACAGCCCGAGGCAGGCGGTG
>NW_008813414.1:0-246 GCF_000699105.1 Pygoscelis adeliae | reverse complement strand
AGCATTTGCACTCGTCACAAAAAAATGCAACGCATTCCTGGTTGTTTGCAGAAAATTTACAGCTGAGCAATAAAAGTTTACGACTGAATCACAAGTTGGATTGGCCACAGGAAGTCATGTGGACTCCATCCATGAACGTGAACTTTTTATTGTGGTTTCTCTTATGACTCTTTCGCAGTAGTCTTTCCTTTAACAGTCCAAGCAGTGCCAGGGGTAGGATGGTATTTTTCCCCCCCTTAATTATTA
>NW_008813413.1:0-246 GCF_000699105.1 Pygoscelis adeliae | reverse complement strand
CACCTCTCAAAAAAACAGTCCCAAGGGCTATTTCTCCCTCTTGCATCTTCACCAGTGTCTCCCCAAGGGATGCCTGGGAGTACCTGCACGTTGTGGGGCCCCACGTCTGGGCCAATAATTCCCAGCCCCTAATTGATCCCCAGGGCCCCACGCCCAACCTGTACCCCACCCTTTGGGGCTGTCCCCCCACGGGTCTCCCTGCACCATGGCATAGCCCTTGCAAATATATAACCCATCCTGCTCCCG
>NW_008813412.1:0-246 GCF_000699105.1 Pygoscelis adeliae | reverse complement strand
ACGATAACCACCAAGCTTCAGGATGGCATGGCCTTCAATTCAGTCTATTAAAGCTAGGCAACTATCTTGCAAAAAATGAAAGAAGGGCCAGAAAGAGCTTGACTAGAGTGTAGTAGAAGGGGCAAAGAGTTGCACGCAAAGCAGCCTGCATTTTAAAAGAGCAAAAAAGGTATTTTATTTTGGTATTGAACACAGTGGCAGTTTCTATCTTTTCTAGAAACGAGGCTCAGAGCCCAGATCAGCCCC
>NW_008813411.1:0-246 GCF_000699105.1 Pygoscelis adeliae | reverse complement strand
GCCATGCCCGTGTGAGAGGTCTGGTGGAGCAGGTGGGGGGGCTGAAGTTCACTTCCCAGCCGCTGCGTGAGACCAAGATTCAAGTCAAGGCTCCGGTTAATCCAGATTTTAATCCACTCTAAATCCCACCTTTAATCTGTTTAATGCCACCTTTCGGAATTAGGATTCTGCGCAGTGGCTCCTTCCCACGGAGGAGGAGGGGGAGGAAGAGGAGGATGCTCTGACAGTCCCGATGCTGGGAAGCTC
>NW_008813410.1:0-246 GCF_000699105.1 Pygoscelis adeliae | reverse complement strand
TTCCCCATTGCTAACAATTTGAAGAATGTTGTCTCACTTAAGCGTACTGCTAGCTTTTACCGACAGTGCAAGAGGAGTCTCAGAACAGAGAACAGTAACATATATATAATGAATTTATGTGTTTTGATACTTCCATTGTGATCCAGTGATTCATTATGTACTGGGAAACCATTAGCTTTGAGGGCATAGAAGAGAACATACTCATAGTAAACAAGAGTGTCACTGCGGTAACCTGTCTCAGCTGCC
>NW_008813409.1:0-246 GCF_000699105.1 Pygoscelis adeliae | reverse complement strand
CTCTGGGTGCTGTGAGATGGGTGCCAGGGCCACTCAGGATGAGTGTCAGGGTCACCCCAGCGGGTCGAGCACTGGCTGGGGGTGCACCGAGCTGCGGGTGCCGGGCTGCGGGGGGACAGGGGTTAATGGTCTCTCTCTGGCAGGTGTTCCCGGGGCTGGAGTCCCAGGGGTCGGTGGCATCCCAGGTAGGTGCTGGCAGGAGCTGAGCCCGGGCAACGGGGATATGCGGGCAGGGGGATGCTCCTC
>NW_008813408.1:0-246 GCF_000699105.1 Pygoscelis adeliae | reverse complement strand
GGCTGTGAGCAGCCGCCGTTGCAAAGGGGAGGTTTGTGTTTGGGGATGGAGTTGCGGGGGTCTGGGTGTGCCGGGAGGAGGTGGAAGGGGCTGGTTTGCAGATGCTGTGATCTCCCCTTGGCTGCCCCGATGGTGGAGGAAGGAGCTGTGGGTGCGCTCTGCTGGGGGGACAGCCTGCAGGTAAGATTTAGGGGCTATTCCTGTGGCATCTCCCCTGCTCCCCTGCTCTGCTGCTGCGAGGGGCCA
>NW_008813407.1:0-246 GCF_000699105.1 Pygoscelis adeliae | reverse complement strand
TGCCCACGGGGACCCAGAGGCTTGGGGACCTGGAGAACCAGAGATGTTGGGACCAAGGGACACGGGGACCTGGGGACATGGAGACCAAGGGCTGGGGGGACACGGTGACATGGAGACCAAGGCATGTGGGGACATGGGGGCACAAGGGACATGGAGACCAAGGGATGGGGGGACACGGGGACCTGGGGACGTGGAGATCAAGGGCTGTGGGGACATGGGAGACCCGGTGACATGGAGACCAAGGGC
>NW_008813406.1:0-246 GCF_000699105.1 Pygoscelis adeliae | reverse complement strand
CACGCCAGGTAATTGCTGTCCCGTGGTCAGCCGGTGTCACCCATCAGGATCGCTGCGTGTCAGCAGGCTCTTCCCCCAGTGCCTGCTCTTGCACGTCACGTCAGCAGCCAAAGCTGAAAGTGCTTTGGGTCGCGGCATCTGGACCACGTTCCGCAGATGAGGGCAAATGTGACTCTTGCACGAATGTGGCTCCCGCCACATTCTGGGAGCTGCATCCCGGAGCTTGCCGTGAGTCCCTAGAGGCCC
>NW_008813405.1:0-246 GCF_000699105.1 Pygoscelis adeliae | reverse complement strand
GGTGGGGAGGGTCCGGGGGTCCCGGCTGCAACGAACGAGAGCGGTGTCGGCACCACATACCGGCGCCCCGCCGGCACCCCGGCCTCCCCTCCGCAGGCAAGCGGGGAGAGGAGGAGGCTTCCACCAGCTGCAGCTTTTGAGAGGTCTGGGCACGGGCCTTCGCGGGGCTAGGAGGAAGGCGTCCGCAGGAACCCTTGGCCCTCGCGACTGGAAAGGAAATCATAGAATAGAATCACAGAATCATTA
>NW_008813404.1:0-246 GCF_000699105.1 Pygoscelis adeliae | reverse complement strand
TTATTTGATTTTATTTGATTATTTTTTTCCCCTCAACCTGTATCAGTACCTCCAGTAAAAGCATTGCCCGCAGGCATTGGGGGAGGCAGAAGGCAGTGCTGGCAGCCTGCCTGTCTCTATAAATGCCTGGTGCAGGCAGCTGAGAGCCTGGGCGGTACCCGTGCCCAGGCGGTACCTGCTGCGGGGGACTGAGCATCCCCTGCTCGCCCTGGGCATGGTCACATCCCCTGCGTGCAGATCCGGCTG
>NW_008813403.1:0-246 GCF_000699105.1 Pygoscelis adeliae | reverse complement strand
CAGGCTGGTCCCCGGGGAGCTCACGGGGGGGACTGCGCTTGCTTCCCTCCTCCTAGATCCTGTGCCCGAAGCCTGTCCACATCCGAGCTACCATGCAGCAGCGTTACCCGGCTCCCTACGGCGAGAGGATGTCCCCCAACCAGCTCTGCAATGTACCGGTACCCAGTCCCCCCCTGCACCCCTCTTTGTGGGTGCTGACTTTGAGGCCCCAGTTGCTGGGAGGTCCTCCAGCCTCCCCAGAAACCT
>NW_008813402.1:0-246 GCF_000699105.1 Pygoscelis adeliae | reverse complement strand
CTTGGCAGCCCTTCCACAGCCCCACCAACTGGGCCTCTGAGCTTGCATACTCACATAACTGTGCCGGTTTTCTCACTGTCTCTCACTCTCAGTGTCACCAGTGCCCAGTCCTGGCCCCTTTCTTTTTGGAGGAGTCACTGGACATTTTCAATTTCGGAGCTGGGTTCTGGCAATGCTGAGACAGAGGGAGAGTGAGAACACCAGCGCAGATGTATGGGTAGGCAAGGTCAGAGGCCCAGTGTTGGT
>NW_008813401.1:0-246 GCF_000699105.1 Pygoscelis adeliae | reverse complement strand
CCTGAGCGGGGCTCGGCCGCCCCCCTGACCCCGATTGCCTGGGGGGGGGTTGGGGACGGGGTCAGGGTGCCGCGCGGGCAGGGCTGCCGCCTGCTGCCTTCCCGCCTGTCCTGGGACGGAGGCACAAGCCCGTCCCCAGAGCCCGTTTGGGGACCCTACGGACCTGGGGGGGGGATGCTCGGGCAGGGTGGGTGGGTGAGCACCCATCGGCGGGACCAGGAGTGGGGTGATGCCCAGCAGGACACC
>NW_008813400.1:0-246 GCF_000699105.1 Pygoscelis adeliae | reverse complement strand
AAATGGGGACTCCCAAAACGGGCACCCCCGAACTGCCACCCCAAAACGGGGAGCTCCAGATGGCCACCCCAAAACGGGGAGCCCCAAACAGGCACCCCAAAATGGGGAGCCCCAAGCTGCCACCCCAAAATGGGCACCCCCAAACTGCCACCCCAAAATGGGGAGCCCCGAAGTGGGCACCCCAAAATGGGCACCCCGAAACAGGCACCCCCGAAACTGGCACCCCAAATTGGGCACCCTGAAACT
>NW_008813399.1:0-246 GCF_000699105.1 Pygoscelis adeliae | reverse complement strand
GGGCAGGATTCGCAGCGAGGGCAGGATTTGCCGTCGACCCTCCCTGGCCTGATCCCGCCCGAGATGCTCTTTCCATCCTCCCCGGCAGGCGTGGGACCCGTGGGAGGTGTGTGAGGTCACCCCTCCGGGCAGGGTGCGGGCTCCCGGCACCTCACTCCGCCTTCCCAGCCAAGGAGCTGCTCCGGGAGCCAGCCTGGGGGGATAACGATGCGGCAGCCCTTGTCAGGGCTCAGGGCCCGCTAACGA
>NW_008813398.1:0-246 GCF_000699105.1 Pygoscelis adeliae | reverse complement strand
GGTGGCCAAAGACACTGAGCTTGGTCCGGGTGCCCATGTGGATTTGGTCTGGAGAGGCTGCCTGGAGCTGCTGCTCTTTTCTCCCCTCCTCGGATGGTCAGGCTAACTCACGTCTTGGTTGTAGGAACTGGCTCAGATGCAGACAATCAGCCGGGACCTGTCCGTGGTGGTGTCCATGGACAACAACCGTCACCTGGATCTGGACAGCATCATTGAGGAGGTCAGGCGCCAGTACGAGCAGATTGC
>NW_008813397.1:0-246 GCF_000699105.1 Pygoscelis adeliae | reverse complement strand
CTGGGTGGCACGGCTGCAGCTTATCTCCTGGCCAGAGGCCACTTATCACTCCCAGCCGCTGTTCTCCCGCTGCCAAGCTCGAAAGGGCTCCGGAGGGTGGTTTGTTCCTCTCCCTCCCCAGGCCGTGGCGGGAGGGGAGATAAGAGAGAGGCATTTAGCAGCTCCAGGGCTCCGTTCGTGCTCGGTGCTCGCTCAGCCCGCACGGCCAAGCAGATGAGAACAGCTCGGCAGCCCCGCTGCCCGGCT
>NW_008813396.1:0-246 GCF_000699105.1 Pygoscelis adeliae | reverse complement strand
CTGGTAGGTGAGGGAAAAGCAGTGGATATTTTCTACCTGGACTTCAGGAAGCCCTTTGACACTGTCTCCTATAAGATCATCACCGACAAGCTGTTATGTATGGGTTGCATGAGCAGGCACTGAGGTGGATTGAAAACTGACTGAATCACCAGTCCATCAGTGGTGATCAGCAGTGCAAAGTGTACTTGGAGGCCAGTAATTAACAGTGTAGCCCAGGGATCTATACTGGGTCCAGTCCTGTTCAAC
>NW_008813395.1:0-246 GCF_000699105.1 Pygoscelis adeliae | reverse complement strand
CCCAAGTCATCAGAGATGGACCGACTATATGAGCGGGTGCCTGATGCAGCCGCTGACCCTGGAGATGAAGCGTGGGAGGTGAGCGAAGCAATGTTAGCCTCCTGGGGGAAAGGATGAATCTGGATGTGGTTATTGGGGTAGGGAAAAGAAGAGGGAAGGGTGTATAACTCTTACAAGTCTTACTGTTTGTGGTGTTCTTGGACTCACTGATGTTGCGGACTCAGCGTGGCAGATCGGAGTGCAAAG
>NW_008813394.1:0-246 GCF_000699105.1 Pygoscelis adeliae | reverse complement strand
GAGCTCAAACTTGGTCTGAAAGTTTATGATTTGTTGCTGTGTCAGCCTCTGATAAATAATTAATAATGATGGTATTCATAAATAGTAATTAAAAAAAAACCAAAGCAGTGGCTCAGCATAATCTGGCTCCCTGTGTACATCCTTCAAGGCAGTGATCATCGGCAGACAGCAGTTCAAGGTTGATGCCCTCAAAGGCTTTTGGAAGGTCTTGTAAACTTGTTGAGGTTAAATCTCTTTTCAGATGGT
>NW_008813393.1:0-246 GCF_000699105.1 Pygoscelis adeliae | reverse complement strand
ACAGACTATTGCAGGCAGCGATGGGGCTGACCCCAACAGTGCTGTCGCTCTCTCAGACCCGGAACTTGCCCGGAGCAGGTCTGGAGCCGTCTCTGAATCAGTGCAAAGGCTCGGGACGGGGGACGCCGGCATCCCGGCTGTGCCGGGACATCTGCTCCCCACTCTCCGGTTCCCACTCCCCCTGCCCCGGGTCCCTGGTCTGACACCGCAGCCTGGGACGTTGTTGCTGCCTCCGTCCCCCTTGCC
>NW_008813392.1:0-246 GCF_000699105.1 Pygoscelis adeliae | reverse complement strand
GGTGAGCAGGGCAAGGGCTGGAGGCTGGTGGTCACCATTTTGGAAACATAACGGTGTTGGCCAGAGCTGCTCCGTGCCTCAGTTTCCCTCCTGGGATTAAAGAGGGCTCTCCCCTCCCAGGGGACTCGTGTGACTTCGGGGTCCTTGGGGCTGCTGTGGAGGCAGAACCCGAGGTCTCTGGAGCGGGCTGGAAGGTCGGATCCAGCCCTTGGTGGTTGGGGCTGGATGCTGTGTGCATGTCACACA
>NW_008813391.1:0-246 GCF_000699105.1 Pygoscelis adeliae | reverse complement strand
CAGTGGCATGGAGGCTCCGGTCTGTATAGCAGTAGCCTGAGGCTGCTTGAAGAGATGCACCATCAGAGATGGTGGAGCTTTTCTTCATAGTGGGAAGGAGTAGGGAAGAGGGCCACAAAGTGCAGCTTGGGAGGCTGAGACTGGACATGAGGAGAAAGAAATGTGACCACAATGCAGATGCGGTTCTTGGAGCGATCTTGTAAAGCTATTCTAGCCCACAGCCGATGGGATCTCTCTCGTGATGGG
>NW_008813390.1:0-246 GCF_000699105.1 Pygoscelis adeliae | reverse complement strand
TGTTTGGTTTTTTTTTTTTTTTTCCCCTTCTTTCACCTTCTTTTATTGGGTTTGGTGTTTGTTATTCAAATGGACAGGAGCTGGCGCGGGGCTGTACGCCTCGTAGGGGATGGGAGGGGAAAGCTGCTCTGTAACTCTTGGGGCTCTTCTGCACTGGGTTCATCAAACTGCTCCGCGCAAAGCTGGCGGGAGCCTCGGGGCGCATCAGGGCGGCAGGAGGGGGGACGCAGCGATTGCTCATGGCTA
>NW_008813389.1:0-246 GCF_000699105.1 Pygoscelis adeliae | reverse complement strand
TGGTGATGCCACTCCTGTCCCCGTGTCCCCGGGCTACGTGGCAGTGCCACCCCTGTCCCCGTGGTGTGTGGCAGTGCTACCCTTATCCCTACGCCCCCATGCTGCGTGGCGGTGCCAGCCCTGTCCCCGTGTCCCCACGCTGTGTGGTGGTTCCGTCCCTGTCCCCATGCCGTGTGGCAGTGCTATCCCTGTCCCTGTGTCCCCACACTGCTTGCTGGTGCCACCCCTGTCCCCACGTCCCCATCC
>NW_008813388.1:0-246 GCF_000699105.1 Pygoscelis adeliae | reverse complement strand
CAGGCGTCCCCGCCGCACACGGATGCTTCGCGACATCCCCTCCCCGGGGACCGGGACCACCCAGCCACGTGTTTGGGGGAGAGCTGCAGCACATCACACTGGGCACCGCCAGCCAAAGCCCTTGTCCTGCAGGTCACCCACCTCGATTCCCTCTGGGGGCATCCTCCCCATGAGAGCTCCTCGCTTGGCCTTGACCCCTGGCGAGCACCCGAGAAGAGTGACGGGCAGGGGAGGAAAACGAGAACG
>NW_008813387.1:0-246 GCF_000699105.1 Pygoscelis adeliae | reverse complement strand
CACCCCGCCTCGCAGCCCCCACGGGGCATGTTCACCCTCTCCCATTTTGGGGGGGCAGCTCCCCATCCCCGGGCACCGAGCCCTCCTCCCCCCGGCAGCGCAGCTACCAATTTGCTGAAGCAGCTGCCTTCCCCGAGCAGGGAGGCGATGGCAGACAGGGGTCTCCATCAACCGGGGGGTGGGGATTTTTGGCAATGCCAGCCCTTGGAGGGGCTGCTGGCTGCCGCGTCACGGGCATGCGAAGCG
>NW_008813386.1:0-246 GCF_000699105.1 Pygoscelis adeliae | reverse complement strand
TCTTGGTGCCACCTCGTGTCACCGTGTCATGTCTGGGCGACACCCACTGCAGCTGGGAGGCCACCAAGCACCACAGGACACCCGCAGGGGACACAGGGATGGGGTTGGGGACAGGGAGGTGACACAGGGACAGGTAGGGACACACTGAGGTGACCCAAGGGCATGGAGGTACCACCACACCGCGTCTAGCTGCCACCTCGTGGTGTCACCCTGCAGGTTGGAGGCCACCAACCACCATAGGGCACC
>NW_008813385.1:0-246 GCF_000699105.1 Pygoscelis adeliae | reverse complement strand
AAAATGATTTCAGGCAAAAGGGAACTTGAACCTTTTTTGGGAACAGTAGCATTAGCAACAGTGACAGAAGCAACAGGGAAGAATTTACAAGATTTGCACACATAGCAGGAGAACTAATCCTGATTCAAATAAAATACCACGGCAGTTTACTGAGAAGGATGTTTCTGCTTTAGAGAGCTCATTTTTACCAGTTTGTAAATGAATAGTGTCTGAGAGTCATAAATGCTTCACAACTGGTGACTGCAA
>NW_008813384.1:0-246 GCF_000699105.1 Pygoscelis adeliae | reverse complement strand
GGGGGCGCCTGGGCTGCAGCTGGGGGCAGCCCCTCTGTATTGGGATTTGGGGCTCAGCCCCACGCTGTGACCCCATTTGGGGCTTGCACCAGGGCTAACGCAATCTCAGCCCCGCAAAATGTGCCTCTGTTCAGGGAGAAGATGGATTCCCCGGCTTTAAGGGGGACATGGGCCCCAAGGGCGACAGGGTAAGTGGGGTCCCCGGGGTGGAGGTTGGTGGGGGGTCTCCTCGTCAGGGCTGTGTGG
>NW_008813383.1:0-246 GCF_000699105.1 Pygoscelis adeliae | reverse complement strand
CCCCTAAAGGTGGGATGGGTAAAAGGCCACGCAAGAAATGGGACCCCTGCTGCAAAATGGAATCAACAGGTAGATCACCTAGCCCAAATTAAGGCAGTAGATGATAGCAAAAACGAAGACTGGGTACAGTTGGCTGAGTGGCTGCACATTAAGCAGGGCCACTCGGGGAAAGCTGACCTCTATTACGAGTGTCAGTCCCAGGGATGGCCAGCGTCTGTGAGAATATGTGAAGCAGTCCTTACGGCT
>NW_008813382.1:0-246 GCF_000699105.1 Pygoscelis adeliae | reverse complement strand
GCGGCAGGAAGCACGATCAGCCCCTTTGAATGACAGTTTCATTAGGCCATGGCCGGTGTTTTTCATTTTTCCGCTTTTTATTGCTGCTTTTAAAAATGCAGATAATGAATAACATGCCTCTGAGCAAAGCAGGGCCAGCCCTAATGGCTCCCAACATGTCTGCAGGCTCGAGGGGGAGGGGGAGATGGGAGGGGAGGCCGATGACCTTATATATTTATATTTATGCTCAAAGAGCAGCCTTTTTTC
>NW_008813381.1:0-246 GCF_000699105.1 Pygoscelis adeliae | reverse complement strand
TTCCCGTGCAAGCCACAGCCAGGCTGCCAGGGCCGCTGCCACCCCACGGGAGCGGGGTCCCAGCAGAGCTCGTTCCCCGGGGACCGGAGCAAACACCGGCCCCACGGAGGCGAGCTCCACAGCTCCGGGGCCACCGCACATAGAGTTTAGCGGCTTCTCCTCCGCTTCTCATTTCCAGGCAAGAAACAAGAAGCCCCTCGTTCCCTGCCAGGGGATTTTTTTAACCAGTTCTGTTATTTATCGTTT
>NW_008813380.1:0-246 GCF_000699105.1 Pygoscelis adeliae | reverse complement strand
TATGACACTATATAATCAGGTGGAACCACCAACTTCCCAGGCCACGGTAGTATTTTTTACTCCACCTTTCTGGCAACCGTTTAGCACTGTGCAGGCCAACCCCCGTAATCGTGTCCGACATTAACTCAGGCTCCAGCAGCCGGGGATGCATTTACACGGAGGCCGGCAAACATTATCATCCACAGCCCCCTAGACCTCCCCCAAGCCCCCTTCCTTTCTCCCCACAGCTCCCCATGACCCCACAGC
>NW_008813379.1:0-246 GCF_000699105.1 Pygoscelis adeliae | reverse complement strand
GCCGTGAAATGGGCTGGGACAATGCACCAGCTGAAAAACAAAACCTGAAACCCCAGAGAGGAGATCACAAACTAAGACCCGTGCAACAGGGAACAGAAACTAGATCACAGGGAAACAAACTTGAAAACCCACAAACAGACTCTGGAGAGCGGAGAAATTAATTGTGGAGGAATGCATTAGTCCTGGGCATTCCCAGAGCCGTGATTTAAGGTCAACATACTGGCATTATCTTGAGTCTGACTGAAG
>NW_008813378.1:0-246 GCF_000699105.1 Pygoscelis adeliae | reverse complement strand
GCGGGGCTGGGAGCCTGCGAGCCGCCCCGCTCAGCATCCCCCCACCCGGGAGGAGTCTCAATTTGCTGCAAGTAATGAGGCCTTTCCTGCGGCTCTCTCCCAGGGGTGAGCCGGGCAGCGTTTAGCTGGCTGAGGCTATTAGGCAGCCTAATAGGTGGCTCATGTGGGGTCCGAGCGGTCTCCTGCAGCGCAGGGGCGGGTGAGAGGGGGTGCCCCGGCTCGGGGCCCGCGGGAAGCCCCGCCGTG
>NW_008813377.1:0-246 GCF_000699105.1 Pygoscelis adeliae | reverse complement strand
TCATCGAGACGCTGAACCAGCAGCTGCAGGCGAAGGGCCGGGAGCTGAACGACTTTCGGGAGAAGCACAACATTCGCCTGGTGGGCGAGGACGACCCCCGGCAGCCCCCCAAGGAGGGGGCCGAGGGGGCCGGGGCCAAGGGCAGCTCGGCCGGCGTCCTGGTCTCCTAGCTCCCCCGCCCTCCCCGTTGTTATTTAGTGTTGCTCGTGTCGTGTTTTTGTTAAATAAATGTGGTTTTTTTTTCCC
>NW_008813376.1:0-246 GCF_000699105.1 Pygoscelis adeliae | reverse complement strand
AGAGGGCAGTGCCAGGGTGGAGCGGGCACAGTGCTTCCTGTCAGGGTGGCAGAGCCGATGGCAGCGAAGATAACGCTAAAAATACGCCAGCGGCTTTGTTGCCGGCGACAATAGCCCGCAGTATTTTTAGCTGTTGTGGCGTTAGCAGCAGAGCGGCTTCTCTGGTCCCACTGCTGCCCCATCCAGCCCTCAGTGCTGCCAGGCCCCCCACGGTCCCCTGGGGCTGCTTCCCGGTGCTGTGGAAAC
>NW_008813375.1:0-246 GCF_000699105.1 Pygoscelis adeliae | reverse complement strand
AAGGGCTGTCCCCATCCCTGCCGCGGTTGTGGTTGTGATTCGGGAGTCGCCAGGCATCCACAGTGGGTCTGTGCTGCACAGCCCCGCTCCGCGCGATGCCAGCTCCTCCGTGGGTTATAGTAGTGATGACCGGATTTTATGGGTGCCTGTGTTGTATTGCTTTTTTTCTGAAGAGTTGCTTCACCAGCGCTTCTCAGTGGCTGGAAATACCCCCCTTGCAGGGAGGAGAAATGCGATGCATGAGCA
>NW_008813374.1:0-246 GCF_000699105.1 Pygoscelis adeliae | reverse complement strand
AGGTAGCCAGGTATTTGTACATGACGTCCTGCACCGTCAGCTTGCCGGTGCTGACCGTGTGCCGCTGGAAACGCTGCACAAACTTCTTGAAGACGTTTTTCATGCGGAATTTGGTCAGGTAGTTGTTCTGCTGGATCTGGCGGTAGAAGGACCGCGGGATGCAGTCCTTGAAGCTGCGGGAGGGAAGGAACAACTGGTCAAGCAAGACCTCACGGGCGCCTACGGGCAAAACACGCAGCCGGAGGA
>NW_008813373.1:0-246 GCF_000699105.1 Pygoscelis adeliae | reverse complement strand
GAGCCGGGAGCTGCGGGCAGGGAGATGGGGACGGAGATGGGCTGCAGCCGAGCTGCCAAGCTGCGACTTTGGCAAGGGGACTCGTCCACAGAATAAGAGTGACAGGCCGTGCGCGGCCCCGGGCCCTCTCGTGTGCAGGGGAGCGAAGGCAGGAGCCGGGCGTCTCCCTGGGGCTTGGTGCGGCCCGGGAGCAGGAGCTCCTGGGTCCTGCTGTGCGGCGGGGAGGGCAGGAGCAAGGACCCTGGT
>NW_008813372.1:0-246 GCF_000699105.1 Pygoscelis adeliae | reverse complement strand
TCTGGGTGATGGGCAGGGGGGCAGCAGGGATTCGGGACCTCTGGGCTCAGCCCGCACCCCGGTGCCACCCCAGGACTAGGTGCCCGGGTGCCCCCGTGCTCCCCGCCACGGGCAGCGACGTGAGAGCTGGGAAGGGGTCAGGGGTGGCAACAAGGATCTCCAAAACCTCAAACAGCTTCAGGATGGGGAAGGGGGGGAGTGGGATAGAGCTGGGCTCCACGGGACGGTGAGGAGCTATGGTGCCCG
>NW_008813371.1:0-246 GCF_000699105.1 Pygoscelis adeliae | reverse complement strand
CTTGGGTATTGCAGGTGGAGGTGGGTCCCCTTGGGGGGATTTTGGCACCCCCCAGCTCCTGCCCCTATCCCTGGGGTCCCCTGGCTCTCCCCAGTGCAGCCTGGCAGGGGAAAACGGTGTCCGTGTGCAGCTGGGGGGTCTTCAGCGTTGGGGACCCCCTCCCTGCCCCGTGCTCATAGTGCTGGGGATTGGGGGGCTCTGGGGGTTCAGCCCCTTCGCGCAGGGGATCCCCCACCCCAAAAGCTT
>NW_008813370.1:0-246 GCF_000699105.1 Pygoscelis adeliae | reverse complement strand
TGCCAGAACAGATGCCTGGGCGACTGTAATTCTTCCTAGCATGGACTGGAGGGGGGGGTGCGTGTGTGGAAAGAAAAACCCAACCTCATTTAAGCATTGCAGCGTCTGCTCCTCCCAACCCCACCCGCTGCAGCATCGCGGCCCCAGAGAGGGTCCCCCAAAAGCTGGGGGGGCGAAGCAGGGTGGCGGGGGGAGGCTGGGTGATGCCAGGAGGAGAGGCGATGCACGGCAGGAGGATGGCAGTGC
>NW_008813369.1:0-246 GCF_000699105.1 Pygoscelis adeliae | reverse complement strand
CCCCCCCCCAGTCCTGCCGGAGAGCCGGCACCTCCGCTTTGACTGTGGCGTCACCGTCCAGCTGGGCTTCGCCGCTGAGTTCTCCAACATCATGATCATCTACACCCGCGTGGTGGCCACCCCCGAGGACATCGCCAAGTGCGAGGCCAAGCTCACCGACATACCAGAGGTGGGAGCAGGTTGCTGAAG
Source organism: Pygoscelis adeliae (assembly GCF_000699105.1). Classification (NCBI taxonomy): domain Eukaryota; kingdom Metazoa; phylum Chordata; class Aves; order Sphenisciformes; family Spheniscidae; genus Pygoscelis; species Pygoscelis adeliae. The sequence continues at coordinate 57 of NW_008813369.1, read as the reverse complement.
CCCACGCCGGGGCGATGCTGGGGAATAGGGTGGGGGGGACCCATGGTGGTTTCCACG
>NW_008813368.1:0-246 GCF_000699105.1 Pygoscelis adeliae | reverse complement strand
CAGGCGCTGCTGTAGGAGGTCCCAGGCCTTCTCCACCTGCCAGAGAACCCACATGGAGCGGCACCTCAGAGCCCGCGGCCAAGCCAAGGACAAGACGAGCGGCGCCATGGCATGGGCAGCAGCGTCACACGAGGGTCCCACGCTTCCTGTCCCTTCCCTGCTGCATTTACAGCCCTGAATTCATCCCTCGTGGATGTGCCTAGAGGCAGCCTCGGTGGTGAGCAGCATGCCCAGGCACACCATGAG
>NW_008813367.1:0-246 GCF_000699105.1 Pygoscelis adeliae | reverse complement strand
AAGTTCAGCTTTTGGTACTTTCTAGTGTCTCTCCACAGAGAAAGCAGGTGCAGAATGTCTTGGCCCTTACTGTTTGTTGTCATTGTGATAAACTCAGACATGACCTGTTCTCAAGTTTGTTCCTAACCTGCTCTGTGCTGCCGGTTGTCAGTGAGAGGGGAAAGTTCTTGACTGGTAGAGCAGCAGAAAGGAAATCTGGTGTAACAGGAGTTGATAGTGGTTACAGTCGGGGGGGGGGGGAGGGGG
>NW_008813366.1:0-246 GCF_000699105.1 Pygoscelis adeliae | reverse complement strand
TGCTTCGCTGCAGCTCTCAGAGTGGAATCCAGCATTCTCCGCTATGACAGCAGGATCATTATCCTCATAACAACAGCACTCCTCAATGCTTTGGCTGTGATGAAGGTCCTTCTCCTCTTCACTGATGCCAGTTACCTCATGCTTTTTCTGCATTAAACCATGACGGCCCCTTCCCATGGTGAGATCAGTAAGCAGGGTTTCATTGCACAGATGCTCCTCATCTTCCATGCCCTCCATTCTTTCTGC
>NW_008813365.1:0-246 GCF_000699105.1 Pygoscelis adeliae | reverse complement strand
GTGCCTTTGAGGGACAGGGCTTGGGAAGGGGAGAGCATGGAGGTTTGGGGTCTTCTCGGTCTCTTCACGGCCCTTTGCAAAAAGGGTTGAGCTGAGGAGGATGGCTTTGCTTGATGCCACCTCCGCCACGGGACTGAGCTTACGGACGGGGCTGCTTTTCCACGTGAACCGCGGTGCTGGGCGTCCCCCGAGGAGCGTTCGGTGCCGCGACGGATCTGCTTGGGAAGGCAAAGGTGGATGGTGGCC
>NW_008813364.1:0-243 GCF_000699105.1 Pygoscelis adeliae | reverse complement strand
GGGGTACGCCCAAGACCTCGGTGTCCCAGATCAGACCCCATTTCTGGCCCAGTGGGCCCCATGCCCACCTGCATGCTCCTCCTGCCTCATGCCCCTTGCTGCTGCCAAACAACGGAGACTGCTGTTGGAAATGCCTGGCCCCGGCGAGGCGCGGCTGTTTAGGTTTATCAGCCTAAGGGGGGAGGTTTATCAACCCTTATTTCTCTACATTGTTGGCAAATCATAGAATCATTAAGGTTGGAA
>NW_008813363.1:0-246 GCF_000699105.1 Pygoscelis adeliae | reverse complement strand
CATGCGCCAAGCGGCGTGCGGCAACGTGCACTGAGCGCCGTGCTGCACCGTGCGCTGAGGACTGTGCACCGAGTGGCGTGCAGCACTGTGCACCGAGGGCCGTGCACCGTTCGGCACCACGCAGCACCGTGCGCTGAGGCCGTGCACCGAGCTCCGTGCAGCACCGTGCAGTGAGGTTCAGGCAGTGGGAGCTGCGCAGCACCGTGCACCAAGGACTATGCACCGAGCGCCGTGCAGCACCATCCA
>NW_008813362.1:0-246 GCF_000699105.1 Pygoscelis adeliae | reverse complement strand
CGCACAGGTGTGTGCATGCTGGATGAGTGTGCATGGTGCGTGTGCATATGGGTGCGTGCATGCATGCAAGCCTGCGTGCAGGTGCGTGCACGTCCGTGCACGCCGTGCGTGTGTGTGAGCACATGTGCGTGTACGTGCGTGGGTAGGTGCGTGCCTGCCCGTGCCTGTGCACACGTGCGTGCACTGGCGCATCCACGTGTCCGTGGGTCGGGATGCCCAGGCCAGGGGCAGGTCCGCCCGGCGAGC
>NW_008813361.1:0-246 GCF_000699105.1 Pygoscelis adeliae | reverse complement strand
TCTTTGGCGAGGTTTCTCTTCTCGGACCATCTGGGAGCTGTGGCTGGCTGGCACGGTTAAGGCACGGCTCCCCGGTGGTTTTTTTGGGTGCCAAAATGCTTTTGTGGATCTGAAAGGCCCGAGTACGGGGCGGTTTGGCCTGTCGCAAACAACCTCTGCCTGGGGACGTCCCGCTGACTCAGAACCCAGCCCCGGTTGATGCGGTGCCTGCGGCCGAGGGCTCGGGGGCAGGCTTTGCCGGTGCCG
>NW_008813360.1:0-246 GCF_000699105.1 Pygoscelis adeliae | reverse complement strand
TCTTCCTTCTGACTAAAACAACAGTCTCTCTCCCTGCAGGCACCTCAGAGCCTGCCTCCCAGCAAGGCCCGTAGGCAGAGCTGCCCCTCATCCTGCCCCAGGGAAGAAAATCAAGGAGGCGCTTTTGAAACAGGGACGCAACTGTAGAGGTTTAAATCACTTAATAAAATGTAAGGCTCTGACAAGAAGCTTTAAGCACAAGGGCGTCTCCAAAGTCGAGAGACCTCGGCTCGCTGAGACACCACA
>NW_008813359.1:0-245 GCF_000699105.1 Pygoscelis adeliae | reverse complement strand
TGAAATAATGAAATAATGAAATGAAATAAAATGAAATAATGAACTGAAACGACATGAAATGAAATAACGAAATGAAATCATTAAATGGAAGGAAATGAAAGAATGCAATGGAAGAATGAGATGAATTAAATGAATGAAATGAATGAACTAATGAAATAAATAAAATAAAAGAATGAAATGAAATTAAATGAAATGATGAAATGAAATAATGATATAATAACTCTCTCAGCCTTTCTTCATAGGAG
>NW_008813358.1:0-246 GCF_000699105.1 Pygoscelis adeliae | reverse complement strand
TATTTCTCTAATCCTCTTTTCATCCCTTTTTTGTCACCCCTAACTGCTTTCTTATCCTCATCATTCTCTTTTTATTCCCCCCAAAACTTCTCGTGTTCCCCGCACCCTGTTTTTGGTCCCTCCCAACCCTCTTCTGCCCTCCCTGCTCCTTCTCCTGTCCCCCCCAATCCCCCCTTCCTCCTTACCATCTCTGTTTTGCCTTTTTTTCACTCCTTTTTCTGTCCCCCTCGTCCCCTTTTTTGTCCC
>NW_008813357.1:0-246 GCF_000699105.1 Pygoscelis adeliae | reverse complement strand
TCCCCGGCGCTTGCTGTCCTTGCAGCTCCCTGAACATGCACATTTCTGAGACAACCCCTTCACCCATGCTAATTGCCCGGCTTTTTTCGTGGCGAGCTAATGTCTGCACTTATCAAATCTGGATACGTTAAAAGTTAATGAGGGCTTGTAGCCTTCCGTGCCTGCCCCGTGTGCTGGGAGGCTGTGGCAGGCAAGGGCGACAGCATGGGGCGGTGACACGGGCACGGGGCTGGCTGCCTCTTCCCT
>NW_008813356.1:0-246 GCF_000699105.1 Pygoscelis adeliae | reverse complement strand
CCGCGGGGGACAGCCCGGCCCTTCGCCGGAGGACGGGGGCTCTGCAACCCTTTGGGGGCTCCTGGTGGAAACGCTTCACCCAGACATTAACTCCTCGGCCAGATCCTGCGGGACGGTCCCTCCCCGCGGCCCCAGCAGGGATGGATGGGTGATGGATGGGTGATGGATAGCCGGAGCAGAGCCGGCAGCGGGATGGACGCAAGCGTGCGATAGATTAGGTGAAAGATTTATTTCTATTATTATTTT
>NW_008813355.1:0-246 GCF_000699105.1 Pygoscelis adeliae | reverse complement strand
TGAGACTCGGACTGGGACTGGTATTGGGAGTGGACTGGACTGGGACTGAGCTGGGACTTGAAGTGGAGTGGGAGTGGATGGAGACTCGGACTGGGACCAGGACTGGACTGGGACTGGGACTGGGAATGCAACTAGGACCAGTGTGGGACTGGACGGGGACTGAGACTGGACTTAACTGTGATTGGGACTGGGACTGGGTCTGGGACTGGGCCTGGGCCTGGACTGGGAGTGGGACTGGGTCCACAC
>NW_008813354.1:0-246 GCF_000699105.1 Pygoscelis adeliae | reverse complement strand
CCCCCCCCTGCCATTCCCCAAACTCCCTCCCCTCCAAAGCAGCCCAGCCCCGGCTCTGCCTGCGGGACACACGACCTCGGTGCTGGGCTCGCCCTCACCCACCAACCGTCTTCCCTAATAAACCTCGTTTTCTCGCCCCTCTGAAAGGCTCCGCTCAAGCCTAAGCGAGCGCCTAAAACTAGAAGCGGAGAGGAAGTAAGTTTGCCGGCCGGCAGCCTATGGAGGAGAAGAAAAAAAAAAAAAAAA
>NW_008813353.1:0-246 GCF_000699105.1 Pygoscelis adeliae | reverse complement strand
CCCATCCCATCCCATCCCATCCATCCTGACCCGTCCTATCTCATCCCGTCCCATCCATCGCCATCCCATTTATCCCATCTGTCCCATCCCATCCATCCTATCTGTCCCATTGTACCCATCCCACCCCCATCCCATCCATCTCATCCTTCTCATCCCAACCATCCCATCCCATCGATCCCATCCATCCCATCTGTCTCATCACATCCATCCCATCCGTCCCATCCCATCCCCATCTCATCCCATGGA
>NW_008813352.1:0-246 GCF_000699105.1 Pygoscelis adeliae | reverse complement strand
GGTCCCTTCCAACCCAAAGCATTCTGTGACTTTATGGTTCTATGGTAAGTAAGTATGGTGCTGGGATATCTTAGGTGACTTAGGAGCATTAGCTTTGAAAGAACATGGATGTGTTGCTTGGGGATTGACAGGTTTGGCAAATCCCCAGAAGACCATAGCTTTGTGTTAGAAGGAAAAGGCCTCCCTAGGACAAAAAGACATTCCGAAAGCCTGGGAGATCCTAGGTTCAGAGTGAGGTGAAGAAGC
>NW_008813351.1:0-246 GCF_000699105.1 Pygoscelis adeliae | reverse complement strand
CCGAGGTCACCGCTCGGTACACCTGTGTGGGAACACCACCAACAGTCAGTCCCTGGCCAGGGAGGACCGCAGGAACAAGCCTGGGGGCCTCGCTCGCCGCCAGGCCTGGGCACTGCCCACCTCAGGGTGCCCCAGCTCTACCTCAGAGGCAACATCGTCTTTGATGACTATGTTCCCAATCTTGTCCAGGAGCTGGGCCAGCGAGGTCAAGGTGGTGGACACGGTGGCGATGTTCTCCACAGTGCG
>NW_008813350.1:0-245 GCF_000699105.1 Pygoscelis adeliae | reverse complement strand
AAAAAAACAGATGTGAGCCTTTCTAGGAGCTGTAGGATTTTGTAGACCATGGATTGCTGCTTTTGGAGAATTAGCAAAGCACACTCCTCAACAGTCTACATCAGGATCAAACACAGCTAAAATATGAAAGAATAAATTCCCATGGTAATTCTAGGCTAAGCGTCCTTGCCCCTCTCCTCGGCCGGCAAAGAACTGACTTTTACAGCACCCAATCAGCTACTCAGCCACCAGTGACCTCACAAGCA
>NW_008813349.1:0-246 GCF_000699105.1 Pygoscelis adeliae | reverse complement strand
GCCAGCCCGCTCGGGGCATCGCTGCTGACCTCTTCGATCACCTGCCAAGGGAGAGGGGGAGTGCTGCAGCCCTGGGCTCCCGCTCCCCCATCTAACGGGGCTCCAGGCACCCCCGGGATGGGAGAGGAGCTGGGGACAGACAGGGTCATCCCCAGCCACCTCGGGAGCACCCCAGCAGGGCTGTGCCCCCCTTTCTCCCTGCCCACCCCTCCCTCCTGCCCACGCAGAGCTCTGCCAGGCTGCAAA
>NW_008813348.1:0-246 GCF_000699105.1 Pygoscelis adeliae | reverse complement strand
AGACTGTGCCCCAGCTCCAGCCTCTCCCGCTCCAGCTGCTGGACTGGTTTGGTGCTGAAAGCCGGCCAGGGTGAAACAGAGTTGAGAAGGAGAGTCCTGCTTGGTCCCCGTCACTCCCTCGGGACACCTAAAGGTTTTCTGGGAATTAAGAAACCTCCGAGCGGGGCAGGCCCTCGGGCAGGGCCGGGTCCCTGCCCTGCTGTGGCTGCCTGAGACCCTGTGGCCCAGGGACAGGTGGGAGCGTTT
>NW_008813347.1:0-246 GCF_000699105.1 Pygoscelis adeliae | reverse complement strand
AAGGTGATTAGCGGCGCGGATCAGAGGGCAGAAGCAGACGGCAGGGCGATCGGATTAGGGGCTGCCAGCCCCAGCGCCTCTTGCTCTCTTCCAGCAGCACCGCGGCTGCCTGCGACCCACCGGCCCCGGATGATGCTGCCGGACAGGGGGTGGCGCGGGCACGGGGGAGGCCTGGCCTCAGCGGGGCTGTGCTGGGCTTGGGCATCCCTGGTACCCCAGGAAAAGCCGAGAGCGCCGCTGGGTCGT
>NW_008813346.1:0-246 GCF_000699105.1 Pygoscelis adeliae | reverse complement strand
TTGACCTCGCCTAGGGGGGCCCCGGGCAAGGGAGAGGGCGCTGGAGACTGGTACCTTTCTGGTGAAATCCTTTGCCACAAAATTCACAGACAAAAGGTTTGTAGCCGGCGTGTATTCGCGTGTGTGTGTTCAGGGTCGAGCTCCGGTTAAAGGCTTTGCCGCACTGGTTGCACTTGTGCGGCTTTTCCTGGAGGGGAACAAACGCCAAGTCACGCCTTGTGGGTCAGTTTGCAGGGCTCGTGTGCT
>NW_008813345.1:0-246 GCF_000699105.1 Pygoscelis adeliae | reverse complement strand
TTGCCAGGCGGAGAGAGGTTTATTCGGCTCCATGTGCGGTGGCAGCAAGCTTTGGGAAGGGGGGGGCCCGCCAGCAGGCTGCTGGGAGGCACTGGGAGGCACTGGGAGGAAGCAGGGCAGAGCGAGGTTGTGTTTCCCGGCCAGGATGCTGGGAGCAGGCAGGAGCCCAGCCCAGGACCGGGACAGCAGAGAGCCTCAAGGATGCAGGCAGGACAGGAGGGTGCAGGCAGCTTCGGTCCCCGTCCC
>NW_008813344.1:0-246 GCF_000699105.1 Pygoscelis adeliae | reverse complement strand
CCGGCACCCAAATCTCCGTCTCCGGCACCCAAATCTCCCGGCTCCTCCGTCCCCGCCGACCAGGATACGTCCCGCCCGCGGGCAGGGCTCGGCGGCGTTCCTGCGGGAAGCCCCTTCGTCCCGGGAAGGCGGAGGATAAACACGGTACCGCGTGTTTTCGCCCCAAAACGTGCGCCGAAGAGAAAACGTTTTATAAATTGTATTTTAAATAAATGTCTTTAAACTTTTAACGACTTTTTTTTTTTT
>NW_008813343.1:0-245 GCF_000699105.1 Pygoscelis adeliae | reverse complement strand
ACCAGCATCTGTAAAAACCGTAAGCGCCTGTGATAAGGGCTGTGGCGAGCGTTTTGGCCTAACAAGCCAATTTTTGTTCTCCATCCACGAGAGGACGGCCGACGTCAAGGGTCTGACAATTAACGTTGCTCCATCTGAAAGCAATGCTGATTGCAAGTCCTCCGAATTTTGTAGATACCATTCTAGATCCGTCTGTTTCATTGGTACCCAAATAGTCCGAGGAGGGGTACCGTCCACTTGCAGGA
>NW_008813342.1:0-246 GCF_000699105.1 Pygoscelis adeliae | reverse complement strand
CCCCCCCCCCCCCCGCCTCTCCAGCCTATCTCATGGGCTGCTCCTGCTGTGCCCGGCCAGCCTCACTGCCACAGCGCTTTCTGCCGCCTTCTTGTCCCCGGCAGGAGGAGGAATGGCAGCCGGCCCCCGAGCTCAGTGACGGGAGAAGGGAACAGAGGGTGTTTCGGTGTTTGGAGACTGGGAGAGGCCAGGCCTAACCAGGAGCTATGGATCTCACAGGAGAAAAAAAGAAAAAGAAAAAAAAAA
>NW_008813341.1:0-246 GCF_000699105.1 Pygoscelis adeliae | reverse complement strand
CTGACTCTCCGGCACCCCCTTTCCAACCCAGAGAAACTCAAGGACTCGGTGCTTCCGACGCCAAAGCCCATCCAGCACCCGCTGCACCAGCCGCCGGCCTCCCACCACCCCGTGCCCAGCCTCATCCCCAACCACAACGTGTTCCCGCTGCCGGGGAGCAGCGCGGCCACGGCGCTGCTCATCCACCGCACCAACGAGGAGGAGAAGTGGCTGGCCCGGCAGCGCCGGCTGCGCCAGGAGAAGGAA
>NW_008813340.1:0-246 GCF_000699105.1 Pygoscelis adeliae | reverse complement strand
TTCGGCCTCTGCCTTGGAGACGCTGTACTTCTTGCTGCTGATGGCTCGCTTGGTCTTCTTGTAAAGGGAGAGCTCCTTCTCCTTGGTGGGGCTCAGCATCCGCTTGGCCTGTGGGCCCTGGTCGTCCGAGGACTCCGAGGGGGGACGGAGCGTGCGGATGCTCTCGGGACTCACCTTGCCGGAAGACAACCTGGACCACAGGGGAGAAAAACCGAGAGAGGGGACAGTCACCCGGAGGTGAAAGGA
>NW_008813339.1:0-246 GCF_000699105.1 Pygoscelis adeliae | reverse complement strand
CTTAGGATTCATCTAGGTTATGCTGCAGCATAGACTTCTACAACTCAGCTAGTCATGCAAGACTCTTTTTATAGTTGTGGAAGAGAGACAGGCAACTTTCAGACTCAAATCTCTGTACTTTGGGGGATTTGATTCAGCTATAGATTCAGAGACTATCAGGTTTTCGTAATGTCTGCATATGGGGTATGGGCTTGTTCCTCTTGCCTTAAAATATGCGAACAGTTACATTTGAGATGTCCAGGAGCA
>NW_008813338.1:0-246 GCF_000699105.1 Pygoscelis adeliae | reverse complement strand
GTGGGGAACACCCTAGAGAGCAAGGGGACACCCCGAGGGAGGGGGGACACCCTGGAGAGCGAGGGGACACCCCCGATGGCACGGGGACAACCTGGATGGTGGGGAGACCTCATCTTGGGGGGGACGCCCCCGGTGATAACGGGGACCCTGGGTGGCGTTAGGACATCCTGGACGGTGGGTGGGATGTCCTAACCCCAGGTGGCGTGGGACGGCGAGGACACGCCGGGCGGCGGGGGGGACCCTGGG
>NW_008813337.1:0-245 GCF_000699105.1 Pygoscelis adeliae | reverse complement strand
CTAGTCCAACCTCCTGCTCAAAGCAGAGTTGGCCGTGAGCCTATGATACGTGTGTCCAACAGAGTATGTAATTACGAAATACTTGAGTATTACATGATCTTTTTCTGTAGTGTCTGCATTTAATCTAGTGCAACTTTCTAGTTTACATCGAGGGATATGACTCACAAGGCTGTCATTTATATTTCTTTACATTATAAAATGTACTCTACAGAAGACTGCAGCTGATTTCACCCCCCCCCCCCCCC
>NW_008813336.1:0-246 GCF_000699105.1 Pygoscelis adeliae | reverse complement strand
GTCCTCGCCGGGGCAGGGATGCACGGGAGGAGTCCCCACCGTCCCTGTTCCCCGCGGGTGGAGAAAGGAGCCTGGGGAGCGTCACGCTTAGACCTACAAGAGTGTCCCCAGCCTTCAGCGAGATCATATGAGGTTCCTGTTTCACAAGACGGAGGTTGGCATTTCCATTGTGCTCGCCGGAGATGTGTTGCAACGGGGCAGCCGCTTCCATCCTTTGTCCTCCTCCCCGCAGAGGAGGAGTCTCAG
>NW_008813335.1:0-246 GCF_000699105.1 Pygoscelis adeliae | reverse complement strand
TTACTATAACGGTGTCTCCTTTTCTGCCTTCGCCGAGCAGCAGAGCCCCGCCAGGGGCGCGGGCCAGCCCGGTGTCAGGGGGTGCAGCGCGGCAAGAGGCTGCAAAAAACGTCGAACGCTGGAACCAGGCAGCAGGAAACAAACCGGCCCTTCGCCACACACGGCGGCTTCCCCACGGCGGCTGGGTGTAACCGAGATGGTGGTCTTCTCTTGCCTGTGACCCCGTTTTTTAAGCAGGCTTGCTAA
>NW_008813334.1:0-246 GCF_000699105.1 Pygoscelis adeliae | reverse complement strand
GCCCGAGATGATGGAGCAGAAGATGGGGGTCCCCGGGGGTCCCCTCTGTGCCTGGGGGTAGTCGCGGGGTCACCCCGGCCCCCCCCGCCACGTCCGGGGGTCCCCGCAGCCCACCTGGGTGACGAGAGTGCCCCCAACGATGGGGGAGGTGATGAGGTCCCCTGGGGAGTGGGGGGTCTCGGTGGGTCCCCCTCCACATCTGGGCGTCCCCGGGGGTCCCCTCCACATCTGGGGGTCCCTCTGGGT
>NW_008813333.1:0-246 GCF_000699105.1 Pygoscelis adeliae | reverse complement strand
AGGCTGTCCCGGCACCCCCTGTGACCGAATGTGGTGATGGGACTCGTTTTCGCCTTAACGAGCCGGATGAGGGACGGATGCTCGGGGAAGCGGGGGCAAGCGCAGCCTGGCTCCGACGGAGCTCCGGCGTCTGGGCGAATCCCCCCCGTCCCCGTCCCCGTGTCACCTGCGCCTGGGTCAGCGGAGCCTGGAGCGGCCTGGGCCTGCTGGCGGCTGATCCCAGCCCCACCTCATCCGCTCTCCCTC
>NW_008813332.1:0-246 GCF_000699105.1 Pygoscelis adeliae | reverse complement strand
CGATCCTGCCGAAAGCGGTGGCAAAGCTCCAGCCCACTTGACGGGTGCCAGTTAAACGACTGTAACTTGGCAGTGATGAGAGAGATGAGGAAAACATGTGTGGGGGGTGGCAGGCAGCTGGGAAAGACATTTCTTTCTCCTCATAAATGTCTCTAAAAGTGTCAAAACGTCGGTGTAGCTTGGTCGGAGTGAGGTAAGAGGTGCTCAACCCCCCTGCTTGCTCCTGAGCAGGGTCCCCCAGAGGGG
>NW_008813331.1:0-245 GCF_000699105.1 Pygoscelis adeliae | reverse complement strand
CCGCAGCTCCCACCACAAGCGGCACCAGCGAACCCACGCAGGGCAAAACCCTGTGTCCCTCCTGCCCCTCTGGCCCTACCCCAGCCAGCCCTGCTAGGGGGGGCTTGGCACGGCCGGTGCTGCCGGGGCAGGATGCCGCGCGCGTTGGAGGGGCTGGTAGGACAAGGCGTAGTAGGATGAGCCACGAGGCTGGTAGGTGGGATTACATGGGGTGGGTCGGGGCCATAGCGGTTGGGTAGGTAGGA
>NW_008813330.1:0-246 GCF_000699105.1 Pygoscelis adeliae | reverse complement strand
TACAAACTGTGACCCTCTTATCTTGCAAGTGTCACCTCAGAGTTCACCAGCCAAGAGAAGGCTTCCCTTTCCTCCATCCTCTGTTGAGATCTTCGGGGTTGAGTGTGTGCGTGGTTTTATGCACACAAACAGTATTTCATTTCTTTTGCTCTTCAAAAATAGTATATGAAAAACCTGTATGGACCTAAAGGTTTTTTTGGTAGGATACTCACAACAGGTTTGTGGGTTTTGTTGGGTTTTTTGTTG
>NW_008813329.1:0-246 GCF_000699105.1 Pygoscelis adeliae | reverse complement strand
CTGTGAGGGTGGTACCCGAAGAGCCAGCACCCCATCTCCCTCCCTGCATTGCCCTCCAGGATTTTGGTAGGAAAGGCAGTCCCAGACACGCCCGCACAGCGGTTTCCCCCTTGGTCCCAGGAGATGCTATTGACGTTTTGCCTTTTCCCAGGGCTGGGGGCCAGCGGACGGCAGCACAACCCCTGGTGCTTTGGGGAAAGCCTCGCTGCCCCAGCTCAGCCCACCACCCCCTCCTGCCACCCGAAT
>NW_008813328.1:0-244 GCF_000699105.1 Pygoscelis adeliae | reverse complement strand
TACAGTCTCATCAGAGAGAGGGGGAACTCGAGCTCTGAGCGACCTGTACCGTGTTTCATGACCAGTACAGCTTGGGAGGGGAAGTGAGTGTGTGCCTATAGACGGCTCTTTGTTCCCCCAGAGCTGCAGCCCTCAGCAGCAGGAAGGGCTCGAGGAAGGGAAGCGGGGCAGTGGGAGCACCAGGTAGCGGAGGAGGAGGAGGCTTTCCCCTCCCAGCGGTGGCCGGCAGAGCCCTGGCAGGCGG
>NW_008813327.1:0-245 GCF_000699105.1 Pygoscelis adeliae | reverse complement strand
CACCGAGGTTTGTATCTTTGGTCACTGTTCCAGACAGGATACTTGGATGGATTTGACTCACTGAAGCAAATCACTTTTTATTTTACAGGATATGGTGAAGTGCAAAATGTCTTATCTAGGCCCTGTAAGGGCCAGGCAGGAGGCCTCAGCAGCTCTCCTCTGCATGCTGCCCTGCAGGGAGCATCAAATGAATGTGAGAAGAAGAGGAAAGGGCTTGTGACTGCTATAAGCATACCGAGTTGAAG
>NW_008813326.1:0-246 GCF_000699105.1 Pygoscelis adeliae | reverse complement strand
TCGGACGCCTGGCTGAAGCGAAAAGGCCCCCATGCCGCGCGTGGGGCTGAGCGTGCCCGCTTCCAAGGCGTGTTTTTTAGGGTGAGGGTGCCTGTGGTTTGACTTGATGTCAGTAAAGCTGGAGGCCGGTTCTGCTTCCGCAGTCTCATCCAAACGGGCGTTCGCCGCTTCGCAGGAGCGCGGTTCAAACCCCGGCAGGTTTTGTCTCAGAATAACAGAAGTAAAAAAACCTTTTTTTTTTTTTTT
>NW_008813325.1:0-246 GCF_000699105.1 Pygoscelis adeliae | reverse complement strand
AAAACAAAAAATAAATCAAGGGTTAAAGCTGACGAGGAGAGCGCCCGCGAGCGGAGCTGAAGTAGCGTCCCTTTGCTTTTGTCAGCTCTGGCGAGCCCCGCGTGTGCGTAGGGCAGAGCCGTGCCCTTTCCTGACGGTCGCCCCTTCCCGGGGTATAAACAATCCGTTACAAACCGTAACGCTCCGACTGTGAGCAGCTCCGCTCCGCCATCCTCGGAGAGGCTGTGTTTTTTCACATCACTGAGT
>NW_008813324.1:0-246 GCF_000699105.1 Pygoscelis adeliae | reverse complement strand
AGCGCAGGTACCTCTGCAGGGTGGCCTTGCCACCCTCGGGTCCCCGTGTCTCCTTGGTCCCCTTGGAGGGGGCCGAAAAAGCCCGTTGGAAGAGGGTCCGGCGGGTGCTGGCCTTGGGTGCCCCCAAGCTGGAGCTGCCCTTTCCGGTCCCGTCATCGGGGCCATCGGACTCGGGTTGGCTGTAGGAACGTTTCCAGCCCTGCAACCGGGTCCAACGCCGGCTGCCCGGGGACCCTGTGCCCCGCT
>NW_008813323.1:0-245 GCF_000699105.1 Pygoscelis adeliae | reverse complement strand
TGTAGGGGTGGGGTCGGGAAGGCCAAGGCGCAGCTGGAGCTGAACGTGGCAAGGAACGCCAGGAATAGTAAGAAGGGAGAAGCTTCCCTTCTTATATATGTATATACAGGTATAGCAGGCAGAAAAGGGAGGTCGAAGAAAGTGTACCCTCCCTGATGAACAGGACTTGCAAACTGGTAACGACAGGTGAGGAGAAGGCTGAGGCAGTCAACAACCTTTTTGCCTCAATCTTCACTGGCAATCTC
>NW_008813322.1:0-246 GCF_000699105.1 Pygoscelis adeliae | reverse complement strand
CTCCACCCCAGCAGCAGCTCCCTGTGCAGGCTGAAGACCTTGGCAGCTTCCTGAGGGACAGCTTTCCTCCAGCTCCTCATCCAGGTACGATGCAGCTGGGGCTCTCCTTTTGTGGCCCACTCTTGGCTTGCACCTTGTCAGCACCTGGGGATGGTCCCTCTTAAAGTTGGGGCTATAATAGAAGTGTAGAAGCTAAAAAATGCAAAGGAAAAGAGTGAGTTGCCACCAGTTCCCACATGGAAAACA
>NW_008813321.1:0-246 GCF_000699105.1 Pygoscelis adeliae | reverse complement strand
TCCACACTTATTCGCACAAAAAGCCTTTTTCCTGCCTTCCCCCTTCCCCCCAAAACAAACAAAAAAAAGGGAAACTTTTTGCCCGTCTCCCCCCGCCCCGCAATAAACGTGGCTTCGCAAAAAAGGCGAGAGCAGCATCGCTCCGCTCCGGCAGCGCAGGAGGGGAAAAGAAAATCAGCTCAACGCCAAATTCTGGACAGAACAGCCGGGGGATGGAGGGCTTTTTTTTTTTTTTCTTTTTTGTTT
>NW_008813320.1:0-246 GCF_000699105.1 Pygoscelis adeliae | reverse complement strand
AAAAAAAAAAAAAAAAGAAGAAGAAAAAACAAAAAGTAGGGGGAAAAAAAAGGAGGCAAAGGAGTTCTGCCACTGTCTCTCATTCCTTTTCTCGCTCCGGGCTGTTAATAGACGGCGCCGGTGTTGGGGGGAGGCCCCGGAGAGGTGTGATGCATCGTGGTGGCCGGAGGCGGCTGGTGGGGTCCATGGGGTCCGCTGAGGGTCTGGGGGTGATACCAGGGGTTGTGCTCCTCCAAAAAGCCGGGG
>NW_008813319.1:0-246 GCF_000699105.1 Pygoscelis adeliae | reverse complement strand
AGGCTTCTCCGCCCCCTCTCGCTTCCGCCCGCTGATCTGTTCTCCTCTCCCGCGCAGGTTCGGCTCCCGCTGCGCCAGGATATTCCGCTTGCTCCTGCGCAAGAAGCATTTGGAGCAGAAGCAAGTGGAGGATTTTGCCATGATCCCGGCCAAGGAGGCCAAGGACATGCTCTACAAAATGCTGTCGGAGAATTTCGTGGCCCTGCAGGTGAGCGTGCCCCCCCCCATCGCCAGAGCGAAGGTGAG
>NW_008813318.1:0-246 GCF_000699105.1 Pygoscelis adeliae | reverse complement strand
GGCGGGGGGACCCCCAGCCACAGCCAGCAAGCAGAAAGGTCACAGTTTCGCAGGAGCTCGCAGGCCACGCGACACGACCGCGTCGTACGAGGGATGCGACGGTTCCCTCGACCGAGTGCTCCCCGCATCCCCAGCCCAGCACAGAGGGACCCGGAGAACTGGCAGCGTCCTCAGCTTCTCACGCGGGCTGCAGCCGGGACAGCAGCTTTATTTACTTTTCATTGCCAAGAAGCTGCTGCCGGCTCT
>NW_008813317.1:0-246 GCF_000699105.1 Pygoscelis adeliae | reverse complement strand
CCCCCGCCGGCACCCCAAGCGAAGACGGGTGCAGCCGGCACTTCCAGCTCTGCCCCATCAAGGGAGGCTCTGGCTTTGCTCCATCACTTTAAAATTGAGGTGAATAAAGCGCTCAGGGGTCTCCGTGCCCACCGCCCCCAGGTCCGTACCTCACTTTCCGGTAGTCGTTTAACTTCTTGTTGATAAGCGCTTGGCTGGCAAAACCGGGGTCCTGGGGAGGCAGAGAGAAGAGGGGAAGGGAGAGCT
>NW_008813316.1:0-246 GCF_000699105.1 Pygoscelis adeliae | reverse complement strand
CCGATTCACTAATTTACAGTAGAAGGGCCGAGACGAGCTGCGCGTCTTCCTCAGACCCTGGAAAACCCCTCCAGCCCGGAGAAGGGGCAGATATTTCAGGCGTAACCGCAGCAAAAAAACCCCAACCAACGAAACAGCACGAGCTGCGTTTTCCCCTTCCAGCCGTGCTGAAAGCTTCGCCACCGAGTACTTCAGAGGAGCCTCGAAGCCCAGGGGAGCGGCACTAACGCCTCCTGCAAGCGCGCG
>NW_008813315.1:0-245 GCF_000699105.1 Pygoscelis adeliae | reverse complement strand
TATCTACTATAATAATATATGTAATGTAATAATATACACACACACAAATCTGCATGGCAGGTGTCGTATAGAAGTCCAAAGTAATATATATCTCTCACATAAGATCTACAAGAATAATAATGTAATAGCATGTGGTGGTATTTTGCAGGTATTGGGAGATATTGTGAGTGTGTATATGCACAAGCACACACAAATCTGCTTTGCAGGTGTCATATAGAAGTCCAAAATAAAATATATAAAAAATA
>NW_008813314.1:0-245 GCF_000699105.1 Pygoscelis adeliae | reverse complement strand
CCAATTGACTCTGCTCAGCTTTTGCTTAAGACGGGCAAGCAAAAAACCAAACCCTCCCCCTATACGTGCAAACAGACCTTTCTCGGAGAGGAGTAAAACAAACAAACAAAAAAACTTTTACCTGCAAGAGAAGATAGTGTACAAAATTATCCCCCCCCCCCGTCCCCGTCCCCGTCCCGTATCGAATACAGCTGCAATTCAATGAAAATTGAGGGAAGAGATGCATTTTCCACGTGGAAAGGTGG
>NW_008813313.1:0-246 GCF_000699105.1 Pygoscelis adeliae | reverse complement strand
GGATTTGGGGGGCTGGGGTGAGCAGTACCCTGGGATGCTCGGTTTACCGGGGACCCCCAAAATCTCACCCTTGCTTTGGAGATCAGCGCCGGTCTCTGTGCCGACGGGCGATGGGTAGGGACTGCTCATCCCTGCCTGATGGGGACAGTGGTGGCAGCCAGCAAGGGTGGAGGTGTGGGCAGCTGCCAGGCAGCTGCCGGAGCTGTAAATTCAGCCCGAATTTGGCTTTATGGGGGGAATTTGGCT
>NW_008813312.1:0-246 GCF_000699105.1 Pygoscelis adeliae | reverse complement strand
GTGTTGCTGGGGTGTGCGTGGGGGGTGTTTGGGCTGTGTCCCCCAGGGTCCCCCCCCAAAGCCAATGCTGGAGGGCAGAGCTCCTGGGAGGGGCGGGGGGCAGCCCCACCCATGGGTGCTCCTCTACTGATCCCACCCGACCACCGGGGTCTGCTACAAATCCACCGCCCGGATCCTCTTCAGGGTCCCACCTGGCATCTGGAGGGACCCGCAGAGGACCAAGGTGTCCGAGGGTGCGTCCGTAGA
>NW_008813311.1:0-246 GCF_000699105.1 Pygoscelis adeliae | reverse complement strand
GGAAGAGGAGGCAGCGCCTTTAAATGACCGAGTGCCGAAAGCACGGTCGGAAGGTACGGACGGGGGAGATCGTTACTGAAAGCACCGAGGCGGCCACATCTGTGATTGCATACTCGGTCTTTTAGTCCCTGCTGCTGTGTTTACCGCTCCTTAACGCGGCATTGTTTACTCACAGTTAAACTCTTCTCCATTAATTCAACTCTCAGACGCTGGACTGGTCACACAGACCCAGCTCCCAGAGCCCGG
>NW_008813310.1:0-246 GCF_000699105.1 Pygoscelis adeliae | reverse complement strand
GCCGGTCACTGCTGGCACAAGGCTGTGGCAGGAGGGAGCAGCAGCGGCGCTGGGCTCCCTGCAGGCAGGATGGTGCTGGCGTTCCCGGGGGTTCCCTGGCTCTGGTGCGGGAGGTGGTGTGGGAACACGGCTGCGCCCCTCCGCTCCTGTCCTCGGGAAGGGGGGCTCTCCCAATCCGGGGGTCTCTCCCCGGGCTGGGGCAGCACCGGCACCCCTATGGTCCCCATCAGGCGAGCGCGGTGCGGC
>NW_008813309.1:0-245 GCF_000699105.1 Pygoscelis adeliae | reverse complement strand
CGTGGACGGCTCCTCGGGGTGAGGAGCGGCCGCAGGGCTCGCCTTGCAGCGGGGCTGCCCCGGTGGTGTTTACCTAAGCCACAGCCTTTGGAAGAGAGGTGGACTACCAGGCTCGGATGCCCAGAAAGCCCTTCTGGCCAGCTGCAACCTCTTCATATTTCTGTATTCGCAGGGGGTCGTACCTTTTGCAGGAGCCTCTTGCAACCAGGTACCATTTTTCATTCCCAGCTTCAGGAAAGTCGGAC
>NW_008813308.1:0-245 GCF_000699105.1 Pygoscelis adeliae | reverse complement strand
GGTCCTTACTAAGCCATGCTGGTCTCCTGTCTTCCTTGCCCAACTGCTTACACATGGGAATCAAGAGCTCTTGCTCTCTTAGAAAAATGTCCTTAAAGAGCTGCTGGTTCTGCTCAGTTCCTTTGCTCCTGAGGGCATTTTCCCAGGGGGTCCCATACAGTTATTCCTTAAACAATTGAAAGTTTGCTTTTCTAAAATTCAGCATCCTCATTCTATTCTTCGCCTGGCCCATATCCCTCAAGATT
>NW_008813307.1:0-245 GCF_000699105.1 Pygoscelis adeliae | reverse complement strand
CAGGGCCCCCCGCAACCCAGCAGCACCTACCCTCCGCGGTGCCTACCAATGAAGTTCCTCCAGGTCTGGTGGTCCTCCTTCTGGCGCCAGCTGCGGGGCCAGCCCACCAGCACCGTGTTGTGCTGCAGCCCCCCCAGCCCGCTGGACTGGATGAGGTGGGACATGCCATCCCGCAGGTTGGAGGAGATCACCACCTGGCAAAAGCCCTTCACCTTCTCCGCTTCCATCAGGCGGCGGATTGACTG
>NW_008813306.1:0-245 GCF_000699105.1 Pygoscelis adeliae | reverse complement strand
ACTTAGAGAAAGCAAACACAACGTCACGTCAACACCTGGGTGCACTTGCCAGGAAAGGAGCGGGACAGAGCTGAAACGGCTCCCAGACGGCCTTTCTTCCCCGCATTTACGGGGGGGAGCCCCATGGAAAACGCTACCGTGCATTTCCCTCAGCATCTGGAGCGACACCTCTCCCCACTCCGGTGTCCCCCTCCCCGCAGCCGGGACGGGCCCGGCCGGCACGGCACGGCACGGCACGGCACGGC
>NW_008813305.1:0-245 GCF_000699105.1 Pygoscelis adeliae | reverse complement strand
CCGGAGACCTCAGAAGAGAAAGCCCCGAGGTGTCTGAAAACTGGGTCAGAGGACAGCCGGGAGCCCAGGCTGGGGTCTGCCCATGGGAACAAAATGCACATCCAGGGTTTAATAAGGGTAAAAAGCCCCTTCACCACCCCAAGGCCTCCTCTACCTACCCCGGATGCAGGTTTGCAGGGAGCGGGGTGGGGAGGGGATGCAGGAGGTGGGGGAGCGACGCGAGGGGAGGCATCGCAGCCAGATTC
>NW_008813304.1:0-245 GCF_000699105.1 Pygoscelis adeliae | reverse complement strand
GGGGGCCTGCTGGGACAGGGGCTGGAGCCCCCACGGGCCAGTCCCTGGGTCACCCTGCCAGCTGGGGACCTCCCCGGGGAAGCAGGGCAGGGGGACCCCCATGTTGTCCCCTCTCCCACGTCCCTGGATGCCCCAGCCCTGAGCCTGTCCCACCACCAGGAGGGTCCTGTGGAGCCAGAGACCTTCCTGCGAGCTGCTGTCCAGGGCAAGATGCACGTCATCGAGAAGTTTCTGGCAGATGGTGG
>NW_008813303.1:0-245 GCF_000699105.1 Pygoscelis adeliae | reverse complement strand
CCATGAGTGGGGTGCTCACAGCCCCCAGGGACCACCTCTCCCTGTCACCCCTCACCCACCGGGCTCGAGGCCGAACTCCAGGTACTCCTCTTGGATGACCAGGGCCACCATGGCGAGGAGGAGGAAGAAGAAGGCGAAGGTGAGGCAGACGGAGCGTTCGCCCCCCTCCTCCGAGCGGAAGTAATGGCGCATCACCATGAAGAAGACCTTGCTGTGGGCAAGGGGCAGCCGTCAAGGAAACCGGG
>NW_008813302.1:0-245 GCF_000699105.1 Pygoscelis adeliae | reverse complement strand
AGCTTTTGGGGGCCCCCTCTCCACCCTGTCCTGCTGGTGAGCTGTAACCAGCAGGTCAGCCCCGAGAGAGACTGTGTCCAGCTGCCCGCACTGCCACAGGGGAGGAGGAAATGTGGGGTGCCAGCGGGCAAACGCATGAGGTGTGATGCCTGCACAGAGGGGCCGGTCGCTAGTGATGCCAGGGGAATGCGCGGTGCCCCGGGGCGGGCAGCAGTGCTGGTGGGAAAGGGGCACCTGGGGGGCTG
>NW_008813301.1:0-245 GCF_000699105.1 Pygoscelis adeliae | reverse complement strand
TTTTTTTTTTTTTTTTTAGTGCGGACAGGTAAAATATTTAAGCTTTGAAATAATTAATTACCCTCCCTTTGAGCTATCCCAAGGACAGTTTCCAAGCGAATGGCAGTGGATTGCTGGTAACGCCATATATTTTTAGGTAACAGGGAGGGAAAGCAGCGAGGCTTTGAAGGGGGGGCCTGTGCCAGGCTGAGCAGGACCCTGCCGGAAAGTGTCCCGTCCCTGCCACCTTGTGACAAGGCGCTACA
>NW_008813300.1:0-245 GCF_000699105.1 Pygoscelis adeliae | reverse complement strand
CACACCCAGTCCGCCCTCTCGCTGCTGCAATAAACCCCTGTCTCCATGGGGCCGGGGAGAGGGAGCTGGGAGCTGCCATCCCCGGGGGCCGGCGGAGGTTTGCGGTGGCACCGGGGTCAGCGCTCACCACCTGTCTCCCTGCTCACGCTGGGATGACCCCAGGACAAAGGAGCGTGGCTCTGTGCCCACCGCTGGCTCCGCTGCCCCGGTGCATGGGGTTATTTATGGCTCTCAGGGCACGGAGG
>NW_008813299.1:0-245 GCF_000699105.1 Pygoscelis adeliae | reverse complement strand
CGCATCATCCTCCCTCCCTGTCCCCCAGTCCCACCCAGCTCCCAAGAGGAGCAGGCCGAGCCAAGGGCCCCTCAGCGGTGAGCCTGGCCCCACACCACACACTCGCATGGGTCTCAAACATGGTCGTTTAATAAAATCTCCTTTTAAAAGAACTACAATCCATACAACAACGAGGGGCGCGGGGAGAAGGGCAGCAGCCCACAGGTAAGGGAGCAGGGTGCAGGGAAAGGATCTGTGCAGTGACG
>NW_008813298.1:0-245 GCF_000699105.1 Pygoscelis adeliae | reverse complement strand
GAGCGTGAAGCAGGGCTCGCCAAATTCCATGTCCCAGGGCTGGCATCCCTGCTCGGGGGGGGGTCCCGACCCGGAGACCCGGTCCTGAGCAGGATCGGGGCTGCCACCTCAGGCTATTGCAGCTTTTAAATTTTAATTTTTGAAGGGGAGCGGGCATTTGCGTCAGGTGTAATTTTGCTCCCCCCCCCCGCATGCTGAGCCCTTTGGGAAAGAGGGAGAGGGGGGCACAGCCCGGCCCCCCCCCC
>NW_008813297.1:0-245 GCF_000699105.1 Pygoscelis adeliae | reverse complement strand
TTTTTTTGTGAAAATTGGAAGATGTACTGAACAAAGAAAAGACTTTCACAAAAAGTGAAGATGATCTTGCATTCCTAGAATGGTCAGGTAACATGCAGAAGAACAGGATTTTGCCCCTTCTGTTGCCACAGGGCTCTTGTACTATGCTAAGCAGGTCGTCCATACCAAACGTTCATAGATGGCCTCAAAGAATAGCCTTCTATTTTGATGTTCAGATCCACAAAACACTGCAGTTGGGATTTAGA
>NW_008813296.1:0-245 GCF_000699105.1 Pygoscelis adeliae | reverse complement strand
CTGCACCTTATAGACGGTGCACCGTATAGCCCCAGCAGCTTATAGACAGAGCAGATTATAGACACGCCACCTTATAGCCCCGGCACCGTATAGCCCCGGCAGCTTATAGACAGAGGAGATTATAGACACGCCACCTTACAGCCGCAGCAGCTTATCGCCACCACAGCTTAAAGCCAGAGAGGCTTATAGCCGTAAGAGCTTATAGCCACGGCACCTTATAGCCACAGCACCCTATAGCCATGGCA
>NW_008813295.1:0-245 GCF_000699105.1 Pygoscelis adeliae | reverse complement strand
GGGACCGGGGGTGGGGGGAGCCCCGCTCCCTGGGGGAGACCACTGGGGAGGGGGTGGGCCCTTCCCCCTGGAAAGCCGAGCTCGCTGCTGCCTGTCCTGAGGCAGGACCCTCAGCCTGGGTTGGGGCTGCTTCAAGGCCTGAATCTGCTTCTCTGGCCCAGGACACCAAGTCAGTGGCTGATGTGGTTGTGTGGGGGACCTTGTTTCCTGTCCTCCAAGATGAGACCAGCCTGCCAAGTAAGAGG
>NW_008813294.1:0-245 GCF_000699105.1 Pygoscelis adeliae | reverse complement strand
AAGGGGTGAAGGGTGGGCTGGAGGGAGCCGGGGTGCAGGGTCCCATGCTGGGGGAGAGGGCTCCTTGCAGAGTTTGCCCGCCTGTAGGCTACACGGCCTTCAATGGGGTGGACTTCGAGGGCACCTTCCACGTCAACACCGTCACCGATGATGACTACGCCGGCTTCATCTTCAGCTACCAGGACAGCGCCAGCTTCTACGTGGTGATGTGGAAGCAAACGGAGCAGACATACTGGCAGGCAAAC
>NW_008813293.1:0-245 GCF_000699105.1 Pygoscelis adeliae | reverse complement strand
GCATAGGAGGGCTGGGCCACACTCAGGCGCATGCTCACCCGCTTGTAGCCGGGGTCGGGCTGGTACGGGATGCCCTCGCCCTGCACCAGCTGGGCTGGGTAGTAGCTGATGGCCGTATACTCGTTCTGGCACTGGGAGGCTCCCATGTCCACGGGGCTGAGTGGCAAGAAGTCCTCCAGGTTCTGGTTGCTGTAGCGGGGCGGGATGGGGGCCCGCTTGTTGCTCTGGTCCAGCGGGAAGGGAAA
>NW_008813292.1:0-245 GCF_000699105.1 Pygoscelis adeliae | reverse complement strand
GGATCTGCTCTTCCCAAGGCATGAAAACTAGTTTACAGGCTGCTGCTGTAAGCAGTACCCCACCAGCCTGCCCGCGTTTTCCCCAATGCAACAAACACGGCTCTTCTTCGCTGCAATTTAAACCTATTGCTTCCTACTTACCACAACAAGGCTTCGGCTTTCCTTGAAACCTCCGGCTTTTCTTCTTGCTCCAAACAGATCGATTGCCTAGTCTGCCTTCAGAGGTCTTTCAACAAATGCCCCTG
>NW_008813291.1:0-245 GCF_000699105.1 Pygoscelis adeliae | reverse complement strand
CGGCAGAGCCACGCTGGAGCAGGGGAAGGAAGAGCTGCTCAGAGCAGCCGCAGATGCTTTACACAACCAGGCAGACGCCCCGATCCATCGCAGCTTTTTAAAGATGCCTCGATTCAAGCACTCGAGCTTGAGAAGGGGACGTGCACCTGGGGCTGCTGAGCTCTGCTCCAGGCTATAATTATCCCCTCTCTCCCCCAGCAGCTCCTTCTGTACCATCTGCACCTCCTGCCACCTCCCTCGCTCTT
>NW_008813290.1:0-245 GCF_000699105.1 Pygoscelis adeliae | reverse complement strand
CCTGCCTCGGGCTCAGCCCTGCTTCTCCCTGCAGCAAGGGCAGGAAGAAGAAGGTCCCTGCAGACGGGGTGAAGCTGGTGGATGAGGTAAGCACATGCTGGGTGGGGTGGCAGGATCTGCCCTGGGGGAGCTCTGGGCACCCCAGCTCCTGGCCACGAGCCTGAGGGTGTGCGTTTCCCCCGTTGCAGTCCCTGCTCAGGCAGACGCAGCTGCGGTCACTCAGCAAGTCCCCCACAAAGCTGCAC
>NW_008813289.1:0-245 GCF_000699105.1 Pygoscelis adeliae | reverse complement strand
GGATGGATGGATGGATGGATGGATGGGGAAGGACAGGGAACAGACAGGGCACGCACAGGGCACAGATGGATGGGGCATGGGTGGAGTGAACAGATGGGCAATGGATATGGCACCGGGAACACGTGGGACAGCGGATGGATGGGATAGGGATGAACCCTGCCAGGGACACGGTGCTCGGTGCCTGCTGGGGTCCCCCGACTGCCTGCCCATCCCTGGCAGCAAGGGGGGCCCCAGTGAGCACCAGG
>NW_008813288.1:0-245 GCF_000699105.1 Pygoscelis adeliae | reverse complement strand
ACTAACATTAGGACTTGGAGTGAGGGTTGCAGTTACAGTTAGGGTTCTGGATTACAGTTGGGGGTTAGCACTAGGGGGTTAGGGTTACAGTTGTGGGCTAGGGATTGGCTGGGAGGTTGGGGGGGTTAGGGTTGTTAGGGATTAGGGTCTAGGGGTTGGGGTTACGGTTAGGGCTATTAGGGTAGGTGTTAGGGTTTAGGGTGAGGGTTAAGGGTTAGGGGTCGGGGTAAGGGTTGGGGTTAGGG
>NW_008813287.1:0-245 GCF_000699105.1 Pygoscelis adeliae | reverse complement strand
CCAAATCCCCCAGATGATTAGCAAAAAAACCAAACCCCAAACCCCCAAAGCATGTGTTTTTTGTAACCCTTCGGGTTTTGGGTCTGAGGAGACGGAGCCGCTGCCCAGGGCGGGTACAGAGCGGGACTCGGGTGGAAATGCAGCCTGAAGGGAAAGGGCACCGTGCAATTAGGAAATGCAATTAGGAAAACGAGGAAATCCTTTCTGGCTCTCCCCTCGCCGCGGGCAGGAAGGGGAAATGGAGG
>NW_008813286.1:0-245 GCF_000699105.1 Pygoscelis adeliae | reverse complement strand
GTTATTCCGCGAAGAGCCCGTAGCAGCTGATTTACATATTCGCCTCAGCCACAATTATTCCTGACTTTTTAAAAAAAAAAAACTAAAAACCTAAATTTTGGCAGTCCGAAGAGCTTGGCAGTGGCTGAAAAGGGATCCAGAGCCTTAAAACGGTGGTTTTTGGCACAGCGGTTGGGATGGTACCAGGAGCCGAGCTGGGGTGCAGGGGGGCTGCCCTGCTTCGTTACTGCTCGCTAACGACCCTG
>NW_008813285.1:0-245 GCF_000699105.1 Pygoscelis adeliae | reverse complement strand
TGTTTTTTTTTTTTAAAAGCAAAATCTTGGTGTAATGAAAAACCGTCCTTGGAAAAGGGAGAACATTGACTTGCAGAACGGCTTTCTGTTTGCTGGCCGGGGCAGGCTGCCGCTGCTGCCGCAATCCCGCCTTTAAACGTCCTTCCTTTCTGCACGTTTATTTCTATTTACATGTTTTATACGAACTGAAATGAAATTAATTTAGTAAAAGCGACGTTTCCTGCGGGATGGAGGTTCTGGGTCTC
>NW_008813284.1:0-245 GCF_000699105.1 Pygoscelis adeliae | reverse complement strand
CTGGCCAAAATGCCGTGCCTTCAACACGACCCCGATGAAGTGTCTCACGCTGACACCTCCAGCTCCCGCAGGCCAAAAACAGCCTGTTCTCTCAACCCCCGCCTAGGAACAAAGCAACGCCCTCCCACTCACCACTATTCTTTAAGCGAGATAACGGCAACCCCACACAGCGGATGCAGAAGCTGCACCCCACGCTGTTACCCGTCACCCCAGGGCCCAGGCTCACCCATAGGCAGTTTCTGACC
>NW_008813283.1:0-245 GCF_000699105.1 Pygoscelis adeliae | reverse complement strand
TCTTTCTGACTACCTGCTTTATGCGCAGGATGAGTGTGGTCACATTTGTGTTAACTCTCTGTTTTAGGGGAGGGGGATGAATCCTACCTGGGACGGTTACCGACGTGGGGTCAGGTGGTGCTGGCAGGCTCACCCAGCGTGGCCCTGCCTGGGGCAGGGGGGACGAGATCACAGCTCAGGGTGCTGCCAGGCCCAATTCTTACTTCATTCTTCTGTTTGTTGTATTGTCCCGCCCCAGGCACGGG
>NW_008813282.1:0-245 GCF_000699105.1 Pygoscelis adeliae | reverse complement strand
GTACTGCACCGCACCATACCGTACCATACTGTACCACACCGTACCGGCCTGGGTCAGGTCGTACCACACCGTACCGGGTCGGGCCGTACTGTACCAGGCCACACCATACTGTACCGTACTGGGCTGGGTCATACCGTACCCCGCCCTACCGTACCATGCCATACCATGCCACGCCATGCCACACCATACCGTACCGTACAGTACCATGCCATACCGTACCATGCCGTACCACGCCATACCATACC
>NW_008813281.1:0-245 GCF_000699105.1 Pygoscelis adeliae | reverse complement strand
GGCGGACGGGCCGTGGGATATGGACACCCCACAGCCGTGGAGCTGCCCCAGCCCTGTGGGTCCACGTCCCCACGCCCAAGGGGAGCCGGCCCCCGCATCGTTTGGGCCATGTGGGGAAATCTGGTCTTGTATTAAGGAAGTCAAGCCTTCATCCTCCTCCTCCCCAGTGGGGCACAGCGCCCGGCAGGGGCAGACAGGCTCATGCCAGGGATGGGCATTGCTTAGGTAGCAGGACACTGGTCCCT
>NW_008813280.1:0-245 GCF_000699105.1 Pygoscelis adeliae | reverse complement strand
GTCATCCACAAACTTGCTGAGGGTACACTTAATCCCATTATGTCATTGATGAATATATTGAACAGTATCAGTCCCAATACGGACCCCCCCTGAGGGACACCACTTGCTATTGATCTCCATTCGGACATAGAGCCATGGACTGCAACTCTTTGGATGCAGACACCCAGCCATTTCCTTATCCATTAAAGAGTCCATCCATCAAAGCCTTATCTCTCCATTTAGCAACAAGGATGTTGTGTGGGACT
>NW_008813279.1:0-245 GCF_000699105.1 Pygoscelis adeliae | reverse complement strand
GTGCATGGTGCTTGCCCGCCAGGCTCGTGCCCAGTCTGCAGCAGGTCCCGCTGCTATAACAGATCCCCACCGCAGATCCACTCTGCCATGCTCGGGGCTGGGGCCACCCCAGAGATTCCTGACTTTGAAGCCCCCCCACCCCCTGCCAAAATCCCCTGCAAACCTGGGGTGTCCTGGGAGCAGTGCTGGGCAGGGAACTGGGCTGGGGGGGGTTTGCTCTGCCCCCTGGCACTGCAGTGGGGTCT
>NW_008813278.1:0-245 GCF_000699105.1 Pygoscelis adeliae | reverse complement strand
AAAAAAAAAAAAGAATCCCACAGGCAGGATGAGTAATTCGAGGGAAATAAGAGGGTGAAAGCAGCGTAGTCACACAAATCATACTTGACGGTGCACTTGGGGGGCGTTAAAGCATAGTGCTTTTTTTGGGGTTCTGACTAACCAAGGGGGAAAAATAAGAGTGACACTATTACAGACAAGCCTGCATACCTCCCCCTCCCCCGCCAGAGCAAGGCGCTGGTTAGGAGGAGTGACGGGGCACCCAC
>NW_008813277.1:0-245 GCF_000699105.1 Pygoscelis adeliae | reverse complement strand
AATCCTTCCTCCCCGCCCCGCCGTGCCTCGTTGCATCGACGCCGGGCATCCCGGCGTCCGCCTGAGCCCCCTTCGGGGTCGGGTACCCCCGGGGACGCACCGGGGACGCTCGGGGTTTGAAGGAGTCGGTTTGGGTCCAAGGAGGCGAATATCCTCCAGCCCGGGGGAGATTTGGCATGGGATGGGGAGGGACGCGCCCGGCCGGGACACGACCAGCATCTCCCATCCCCTGCAGAAGCCACCTG
>NW_008813276.1:0-245 GCF_000699105.1 Pygoscelis adeliae | reverse complement strand
CGGTTAATTAGTCAGTGTCAATCTATGTTAATTAGTCGGAGGAGTCGAGAGACTGATTCCTGTGCCACCTGGTGTGTGCACGTGTGTGCACGCGCCTGGCTGCATGCGTGTCTGCAAAGGTGTGTGCACACCTGGGTGCATGCACGGGTGCGTGCACATAGCTATGCGCATCTGTGTGCACGTGTCTGTGCATGTGCACAGCCACCCGCGCACCCATGAACACGTGCACCCATGCACCCATGCAC
>NW_008813275.1:0-245 GCF_000699105.1 Pygoscelis adeliae | reverse complement strand
TGAAGGGGTCCATGCCCAGCCGCAGGGCACCCCACGGTGCCGGATGCACACCATGGTCAGCAGAGCACGCAGCTGGGGCTCGTCCTGCCCCGACACCCACCTGTGTTGGCCAGAGCTGGGCAGGTGGCATTGAGCCCACCATGTCCCTTTGTCCCCGATGCAACTTCACAGGACCCAGCAGATGCCAGCCCTGATGGATGCTCAACCCCACTGGGACACTGAGCCTCTGTGGGTGCCTGACCCTG
>NW_008813274.1:0-245 GCF_000699105.1 Pygoscelis adeliae | reverse complement strand
CCCATCCCCATGTCCTGCACCAGCTCCCCGTCCCCATGCGGGGGTCCCCATTTCCCTGCCCTGCGCCGGGTCCCCATCCCCCTGACCTGCATTGGGGTCCCCGTCCCATGTCCTGCATCAGCTCCCCACATCCTCGTCCTGCACCAGCTTCCCATTCCCATATTGGGGTCCCCATCTCCCTGCCTTGCACGAGGTCCCCATCCCCATGCTGGGGTCCCCATCCCCATGTCCTGCACCAGCTCCCC
>NW_008813273.1:0-245 GCF_000699105.1 Pygoscelis adeliae | reverse complement strand
AAATCTCACCCTCAAAGCGGGAGAGCGACCCTCAGACAAAAATACACCGCCGTAACAAAGCTGAGGGGGGCTTGAAAATTGCAGCGGTGTTTTGCGAATGGAAGTGTCACATTACAAGGGCTGCAGGTAAATAAAGGTGGGATAAGGCACCGACGCTGCCGAAATCTTCTTAGCGCTTTAGATCTGGGTGGAATGTGTATCCAGAAAAGGTTTCCACTTGGAGGCTTAAGAAATGTGAGTCATCC
>NW_008813272.1:0-245 GCF_000699105.1 Pygoscelis adeliae | reverse complement strand
GGGGCCCCGCCGGCAGCCCAGCCCTGCCCCACGGCTGGGGTCTGCCGTCCCACTCCCGGCCCCACGCAGGGATGGGGACGCTTCACCCTGCGCCCCCACCCACGCCGTGGCAGTGGGCTCAGCCGCACCCACAACCTCCCTAAGGGCTCTCCCCACACGGGACAGCTTCTGCGGGACCCTCCCGGTGCCCGGCGGGAGCGGGGCCCCAGGCACGGCCGAGGGGCTCCGCCGGGACGCGAGGAGGC
>NW_008813271.1:0-245 GCF_000699105.1 Pygoscelis adeliae | reverse complement strand
TCTTGCCACGGCTCCTCACTTGGGCTCAGATGGGGATGGAAACGATAATGCAATATTGATGCGGAGGGATGAGGGAACGCAACCGAAGTACATTAGCCGGGGAGCTCTCCCCGGCACGTTTTACGGCACTGGTGAGGCTTCCGCTGGCAAAACCCACCCCCCCCATGAGATCCCAGCTTAAAAATGGGCCTGAAGCTCAGGGATGGGGAGGTGGTCGCCGTCGTTCATCCTGATGGGTGTCACCC
>NW_008813270.1:0-245 GCF_000699105.1 Pygoscelis adeliae | reverse complement strand
CTGGGGATGGAGCAGCTGCCAGCCTTGTCACCCATCCGGGGTGGGGACCCGCTCACTTCAGTCGTGCTGACATGTCACATTCGGGGTCTCCCGGAGGTGACGGGTCCCTGTCTGTCCCCAGCTGCCTGGGGAGGAGAGGGGGAAAGCCCCCGTATCCCCCTGATGACTTTGTTCCAGCTGCCGCCTTGCAACTCCCACAGCGATGTGCTGGGCACGTCGGGGCCAGGGAGGGATGTCAGGGTGAC
>NW_008813269.1:0-245 GCF_000699105.1 Pygoscelis adeliae | reverse complement strand
TGAGCACAGGGAGCTTTTTTGTTGGTTTTTCTTTTTTTTAATCCGGGTGCTGCCGACCTGCCCTGTTTTATAGCCCCGGGGCAAACCTCTGCCGGCCTCCGTCTGCGAAAGGGGGGTGCCAACTCCGCCGGAGCGCCGGGAGGGTTAATTACTTAATGAATGTAATATTCTCTGTAATTGCCAAGCGTTATTAATCCAGAGTAAAGCGAGAGGCGAGGGGAGGGGTGTGTGCGTGGCCAGACTTG
>NW_008813268.1:0-245 GCF_000699105.1 Pygoscelis adeliae | reverse complement strand
GGCCAGCTGCCTCTGCTGCCCTGCTCCCTCCTGCCCAGCTCACCTGGCTGCTCCGGGAGACCCTCAGGAGATCCCGCCACCCCGAGCGCCTCCCGGATGCCCACCTGGGGGCCCACACCCCCCCCATCGCCGCAGCGGATGCCGCGGGACAGAGCAGGGCTGGGACAACGCCGCCCGCGGCACAGCTCCCGCCCCGGCAGAGGTTTTCTAGACACTGCAACTTTAGAAGCCGTCACCAAAAATAT
>NW_008813267.1:0-244 GCF_000699105.1 Pygoscelis adeliae | reverse complement strand
GCACAGTACTCTGCGCGGCTACAAAGCCGAGTACTCTGGCTTTGTGGAAAATTACAGACATATCTAATTGCTGCATGGAAGACAGCACCAGTGTTTCAGGCTGAAATATTCCTAAAAGGATGGTGAAACCCAGGGCAGAGGTGGAAAGTGGTTTTATTGTTACAGGATGGGGAGAAAAGCATCTGGAAAACAACATACCTAATGTTGAAAACAACATACCTAAAGTTGAAAATAACGAGCTGTT
>NW_008813266.1:0-245 GCF_000699105.1 Pygoscelis adeliae | reverse complement strand
CCGGGCTGGTGCCTGGCATTGCGGTGACAGGCACCAAGGGCCCGCGGGGATGCTCCCGAATTGTCTGAGCCCTTGGCGGCAGAGCCGGGGGAAGGCAGGTGGCTTGGGGGTGTGAGGAGTGGGCTAGAGACGGTGAACCGCTACTGCCACGGCCGGAGGGTGGGCAGGGACCTGCTGGCTCCCCGAGCGGTTGTGAGCCAATGCTGCAGGGAGCAGGGAGGTCAGGCGAGGGGAAGGGGTGCCCA
>NW_008813265.1:0-245 GCF_000699105.1 Pygoscelis adeliae | reverse complement strand
GGGGGGGAAATGCGGAAGCGACAGCAAGCGGCAGCGGCTCTGGACACGACCATCCCTTGGGCTGGGTCTCCTGTCCCAGAGGTACCGGGTGTGCGGCTGATGAGTGTCCCCCGGGATGCTGCCCCAGCTGGGAGGATGAGCTCAGGACATGCCCCCGCACAAAATTGGGTGCCCAGTGGGGACAGCTCGGGGTGGCCTTCGCACGTGGGGCAGTGGAGCTGCCGGCTGGCTGGGGAGCAGGGGGG
>NW_008813264.1:0-245 GCF_000699105.1 Pygoscelis adeliae | reverse complement strand
CGTCCACATCAGGCAAGAGTCGCAGTTTGCTGGGGAAGATCTCAGACAGCAGCACCCGCACAAAGGGCCGGCCCAGGGCACGGAGACGCGACTCCAGGTGCTGCCGGGGGGGAAAGGCACCCGGGGGCGTTAGGGGAGCCCAGACAGATGCCCTCAGCAAGCTCCCCAAGCCCTGCCCACAGCCCCTTCCTGGCCATCAGACCCCCTGTGGGTCCCAGCTCTGCTCCATGGCCACATCCCCTCAG
>NW_008813263.1:0-245 GCF_000699105.1 Pygoscelis adeliae | reverse complement strand
TCAGAGCCACCTCCCGTCCCACACCTCGGCACAGTCCCAGACCAGGAAGTTTCTCTGGTCGCTCCCACGCTCTCGGAAAAGTTTTGTGCCCCGGGTGCAGCTTCCTCCAGCCCTGCCCCGAACCCCAGGCACACCTGGGCTGATGGCCACGGCCGCAGTGACACACCGAAACCCCACCGAGCCCCTTCTCCAACTCCGTGTGATGAGTTTGCACGTGCTCAGCCCCCTCACCCACCTCCTCGGGG
>NW_008813262.1:0-245 GCF_000699105.1 Pygoscelis adeliae | reverse complement strand
CTATCCCTGCCGAAACCAGGACAAACCATCTCTTGGCTGTGAACAGCTCCTGGCTTGGGCCAGGACATGGAAAAGGAAGGGAAATTCTTCACTTAAGAGGACTTCTTGGGCACAGGGCTGCGCTGGCACCAGCCAGCTTGGTGATGTTGGACATAGGAGGTCTATGGCCACTGGTGGAGAATCAGACATTCTTTTTGACACTTGTCCTGATTTCGACAGGGATAGAGTCAATTTCCTTCCTAGTA
>NW_008813261.1:0-245 GCF_000699105.1 Pygoscelis adeliae | reverse complement strand
GCCAAAAACCCCGCAAAGGAACCCAGGCCGCCCAGTTGCCAGCCCGAAGGGGATGCTGGTGGCTGCTCTCTACGTCCCCGTAATGAGGGGGGTTAGAATGGAAACTCTGATGTGAGCCCAGTTTGGCAGTGGCCAGGCAGAGCGAGAAATCTCCCCCGTAAAAGTGCTACTTGAACAGAAGCCGTGCTCGACCTCGGGTCTCCACCAAAAAAAAAAACCCAACCCAAGCGGCAGCCCTCTCGCTG
>NW_008813260.1:0-245 GCF_000699105.1 Pygoscelis adeliae | reverse complement strand
GGTCCAAAGAGCATCATGGTTCAGCGATGCTCCAGGGGCGTTTTAAAATCCTTTTTGACTGCCCTCTCCGCCCCCAAATATTATGTTCTTGCTTTGTCTTTTTTTCTTTCTATTTTTCCCACAGGGGAAAGAAATACAAATAACTTCCTCAGGGACAAAGCCGCGGGACGCAGAGGCGCATGGAGCAGCGCTTCGTGCTCCGACGCAGCGGGAGGGGAGAGAGGCTGAGCAGCGAGGGTCGGCGG
>NW_008813259.1:0-245 GCF_000699105.1 Pygoscelis adeliae | reverse complement strand
GCTGTCTCCCAATCAGGAATTAATTGCACTTAGCAACATAAACAACCCAATAAAATAGAGAAAAAAAAAAATAAAGAGGATGGAAGTCGAGCTACGGCTTTGATGTAATGGCCTGCTGGCTAGGGAGTCGTTGGGAATTCGTGGCATCGGGCTGACTGGGTACGGAGGGGCTGCGCAGCCCCGGGGCGGGACCCCACGCGAGAGGGGGGCTGTGTCCGGCCCCTTCCCGGCACCGTGGGCACAGG
>NW_008813258.1:0-245 GCF_000699105.1 Pygoscelis adeliae | reverse complement strand
GGGGGGGCAGCAGTAGACATTGGAACGTGGGATTGATCTCTGGGCTGGGCTACTCTTCTGACCCTGACAGGGTTTGGTCTCCTTGAGCTCCCAACACCCGGGACGCTCCAAACCTGGACGAAATGCCCTTTCCCCTCCTCCATCCTCCACGTCCTCTGCACCGTGTGCAGGTCTCTGGCAGATCCAGGCCCTGGCACAGCTGCTTCTTCTGGGGGAAGTATTGCCCCAAACAGGCGCTGAGGTGC
>NW_008813257.1:0-245 GCF_000699105.1 Pygoscelis adeliae | reverse complement strand
CCCCAGCCTTGCGGCCGAGCCAAGCCCCTGGCAGAAGTGCTGCCAGAAGGATGCTGAAATGGCTGCGGGCGCCGCTGCAACGTCTTCCCCACTGCCGGCGGGGAGAGACATGGGGTGTTGATGATGCCCTGGCTGGGAGATTCCCCCTCCTCTTCCTCCTCCGCCGCCTTCTCCTCTTTCTTCTCCTTTTCCTCCTCCTGGAGGGGATTTCTGCGGGAATTTCCTGCGTTGTCATAGCAGCCGTG
>NW_008813256.1:0-245 GCF_000699105.1 Pygoscelis adeliae | reverse complement strand
ATGAAACGCAGGCTGGAGCATCCCTGTCCCCTCTGGTCGCCGTCCCTGTCACCAGCCCGTCCAGAGGAATTAATTGCTGGTTCGTGCAGCCTCCTCTGTGACAGCCAGAAGGATGGCTTGGTGGGTTGGGTTTTTTCCCCCCCCGTTCCTCTATTTTTTGGGGGTGTTCAGCTCCCGGGGGTCTTTCCTGAGCTGCTTTTCGCACCAGAAGTGGATTTGGGGAGCCGGGCAGCGAGCCAGCTCCG
>NW_008813255.1:0-245 GCF_000699105.1 Pygoscelis adeliae | reverse complement strand
GCCACGCATCCCCGGGCGGGAGCTGACATCTGCTGGTAAGAAACCTCAGCAGCCGACAGCCCCGCAGGGTGCCCCACGTCTCACTCGGGGCGCTCACCGGGCCCACGTCCGGGCGTCACCACAGATTTGGGGGAAGCGTGAGCTTGTTCATGCAGAGGCCCTCGAGCGGGAGGGCTCGTGCAAATCTGTGCGTCCTCCGCTGTGTGGGGTTGGAGGCAGCACAGCCCTGGGGATGCTGGACAGAT
>NW_008813254.1:0-245 GCF_000699105.1 Pygoscelis adeliae | reverse complement strand
CCCAAAACAAAACACGGGGAGGATGGAAAAGCGAAGCAAAAGGGAACTTTTTCCTTTCTCTCTCTCTCCCCCCCCCGTTCTTTTTTTTTTTTCCTCCTGTCATTGAGAAATTGGCAATTAAAGGTTGCACTGTAGCCTAATTGCTTGTCTGATTGAGCTGTAATAAAAGAACCCTCTGAGCAGTCTGAAGTATTTAAAGGGAAGAAATTACCCGGGGGATAAAAGCGTTCAGATCCTTCCCGTCA
>NW_008813253.1:0-245 GCF_000699105.1 Pygoscelis adeliae | reverse complement strand
TGCGTCAGAAGCCGGTGTACCGCGGCTGGGGCCCCCGGGAACTTCTCTGTGAAGGGCTCCCTTTGCTGAGTTTGTGGCCAAGCGGGAGAGCATCTGGAGGTTTGCGCCAAGGGGGTTGTGCCGAACAGGAGGACCAAAGAGTGAGCAGGGTGGGGTGGGCGGAAAGCAAGAAAAGGAAAAGGTAGCCCGAGTTCTGAGGGAACCGCAGACATTGCTCGCGCCGGAGAAACGGTGTGCGATGATGG
>NW_008813252.1:0-245 GCF_000699105.1 Pygoscelis adeliae | reverse complement strand
TTGCTTTTCTTTTGTCTGCTGCGGCGGGGAGGGCAGCGGAGCGGAAAAGTGTATTTTGTTGATTTGAAACTTGAGTGAAATGGGTAATGAAGACAGATCAATACCAGCCCTTCTGCGTTCCCTCTCCAGGAAAAAATACAGCAGCCCGTCCGTCTCGGCTCACGCGGCGCTAGATTTTTCCATTTGAACTTGCAGCACCGCCGTCTGTCCCCGCTCCCCCCCGCTGCTCCTCCTCCCCAGAGCCC
>NW_008813251.1:0-245 GCF_000699105.1 Pygoscelis adeliae | reverse complement strand
CCGTTTGCAGTCGACGCAGACAGAGCTTGCCGACCTCTGAGGCGCTTAGAGTGCAGTAGTCCTGACTACAGTAACGACTCAACGTGTACGTAAATATGTAAAGCAGGTGCACGTAGCGTTCCCAGTTTAGCACGACAATCAGCAGGCGAGACAACCCAGCGCTGTTACAGAACACGTTTTAAGACACGTCATTAACTGCTCGTCTCGTTCGCAGCCTGAGGAGAGGAGCCGAAGGGTAAATCAGC
>NW_008813250.1:0-245 GCF_000699105.1 Pygoscelis adeliae | reverse complement strand
TCCGTCCTTCGGAGAGCGAGTTTCTCACACTCGGGTTTAAAATAGCCCCCGTCTCGCCCTCCCGGAGGTACCCGGCTTTCAGGAGCGTGGCCAAGCGCTGGCTCTCGCCCAGGACATCCTGCAGCCAGGAGTCCCGCAGATCTGCCGGCTCCCTCCGCCCTGGCACGGCACGGCAGGAAAAAATATAGCAAGGGCGGGGAAAAAGGGAGCGTTTCCCCGGGGGAGCCCCCCCCTCCCCGTTATTC
>NW_008813249.1:0-245 GCF_000699105.1 Pygoscelis adeliae | reverse complement strand
CGGGGCAGGTCCCAAAGGGGTAAATATGGGGACCAAGGGGAAGATGCTGCCAATAGCATGGTGGTTGGTTCCAGGGCCAGGAACCACCAGAGGGGGTACACTGGGACCTCAGCAGCATCTCCAGGGCAGGAGGAAGAAGCGTTGGGGGGTGCAGCTGCCAGCACTTTGGGGGTGAGCCCATACTTCCCTCTCCAAAGTATCCTGCAGGGGTTAAACATGAGGGGCTTCAGGTAGACAAGAGGCCG
>NW_008813248.1:0-244 GCF_000699105.1 Pygoscelis adeliae | reverse complement strand
AACTATAGCCTCAGAACTGCACAACCGTTCGTCAGCAGTGGAATTTATAACTACAAAATATACCATACTATTGTCTTAGCAGGCAAACTGATTAAATACTAATGGAGGTATGGAAAAATTATTGATAAAAATTTTGAATTGTTTTACATACAATGCAGTCACCGTTAGGTTTTTAGAAATGTAAATATCATGCAACCACTTCAAAATTAAATACTTGATAAATTTTATACTACCTAGTAGTAGC
>NW_008813247.1:0-245 GCF_000699105.1 Pygoscelis adeliae | reverse complement strand
GGGGCTCAGCACTGGGCAGCGCTGCCCAGCCCTGGGGCTGAGCCCTCCCACAGGGCCCCCAGCACCCCGAGGACACCCCCTGGACCCCACTGCCGCTGGTCTGAGCTCACCGATGTCGCGGATGAAGAAGTGGATGGAGAAATTGAGGTAGGAGGTGTCCGAGAAACCCTCCAGCTGCAGCTGCAGTGGGTGCAGCTCCTCAGCGAAGGGGCAGAAGGAGGGGTCCGTGAAGCTGGCACTGAACC
>NW_008813246.1:0-244 GCF_000699105.1 Pygoscelis adeliae | reverse complement strand
ATCAGGTTGGGAACTCCTGAGCGTTGCATCGGAAGATAACGTCGAACAAATCAAACCGCGGTATTTTCTGCTTGCGAGGGTGCTGCGGGTGTTTGAGGTCCCTGCAGCACTCCTTCCTTCAACCAGGCCAGCCCGCGAGAGCCAGAAACGCCCGCGAGAGTCAATTCCCTCAGGATCAGCCTGCACAGATGGAGAGTCACTTTAGAAATACTTCACGGGTTAAGACGACCCCTGCGCTGCAGCG
>NW_008813245.1:0-245 GCF_000699105.1 Pygoscelis adeliae | reverse complement strand
CTCTCCACCGCCTTTCTCAGGGCCAAGCGGCTGCAGGCAAATGCTCAGCCGAGTGGAGGAAACAAATGAGCCCACCCTCCGCTCCCAGCCCGGCCCCGAGGCGCCGGAGTGCGGCCACCCCCCAGCACACGGGGGGTTTCTCGGCTGCTGGCTCCCCGTGGCAGGGGTTCAGTGCAGAGCCGCCCGGGAGGGACGTGTCCTGTGGCCTGCTGCCGCCTCCTCCTCACTGGCCCGGCTGCGGCACG
>NW_008813244.1:0-245 GCF_000699105.1 Pygoscelis adeliae | reverse complement strand
CCGCCCCGCTCCCGCTGTCTCCTGCCCGGGGTCCCCGGCTGTGGAGGAACAAGAGGGCTTTCTCCTTTGCAGCTGTTCCCCCGCCAGCAGCGGCTGCAGCTGGGACAGCCCCTGAGCTGCAGCTCTCTGGGGGATGGAGAAGCCCGAGGTCTTTGTTTTCTCCCTGGCCGGATGGGGCCACGCGGCCTCCGGGCTCTCAGCCCTGTGCCCCACTCCGCCGGGGAGGGGGGGACACGGCAGGGGGA
>NW_008813243.1:0-245 GCF_000699105.1 Pygoscelis adeliae | reverse complement strand
GGGGCCGCATGCTGCTCTCCAGCATGGTGAGCTCGGAGGGGCTGGGGGGGCTCTGCCCGGCCAGCCCGGTGCCACTCAGCTTCTCCTCCTCCTGCTGCACCAGGCCGGTGATCTCGCTCTGCGAGCTGGAGATGCCGTCGGAGGAGTAGCCGGTGTCGCTCAGGCTCTGGGGGCTGCGGGACAGGTCCGGGGGGTAAGGCTTGCTCCCGTCCTGTGGGCGAGGGAGAGCACTGCATCAGACCCGG
>NW_008813242.1:0-245 GCF_000699105.1 Pygoscelis adeliae | reverse complement strand
TTTCGACCCAAATTCCCCCAATTCTCCCCCAAATCCCCAATTTCCCCCAAATTTCCCCTAATTCCCCCCCAATTTCCCCAAATTCGCCCCAATTTGTACTTTTTCACCCCAAATTTCCCCAAATTCTCCCCAAATTCCCCCAATTTCCACCTTTTCGACCCAAATTCCCCCTAATTTGTACTTTTTCAACCCAACCCCCCCCCGATCCTCCCCAAACGGCGGCTCGTCCGCGTTAATGAGCCGCG
>NW_008813241.1:0-245 GCF_000699105.1 Pygoscelis adeliae | reverse complement strand
CCACCCTTACACACACAACGTTGCACCCCTGTTCCCAGGAGAGAGCAGCAGCAGGAGTTTATTCTGCGGTTGCCTCCGACACCGAAGCAATGGAGAGGTGATGCTGCTGCTCGTTTTGGCGGTGCAAAGACCCTTAGGCTTGTCTGAGAGCGGCTGCCAAAGCCTGACCGCCAGGGAGGACAACCTGGAGGGCTGGGAGCGTGAGAGCCCCGCAGGCACCCCGAGAGCAGCCCCAACACACCTCA
>NW_008813240.1:0-245 GCF_000699105.1 Pygoscelis adeliae | reverse complement strand
TTTTTTTTTTTTTTTTTCTTTTTCCTCTAACTGTAAATGCGCCATAAAAATGGATCAAATTGCTTAAATCACTGTCATTAAATCAGTGTGGGTCCCCCCTCCGCCCCTGTGCTCGAAGCCTGGCAGAGAACATTTGTTCCAAAGGCTGAACAGCCGTCTTATTGCTCTGAAAGCATATTTGCTGCTTGATGGAAGGAGGAGAGGGGGAGAAAAACAGCCTGCAAGGGAAGGAGGAGGGGGGTGAA
>NW_008813239.1:0-245 GCF_000699105.1 Pygoscelis adeliae | reverse complement strand
GAGCCCCCCACGCCACAGCTCCTAGGAGGCTGAGGCCATCCTCCACCTCTGTCCCCATGATCCCATGGGATCCCCTAATGAAACAGGACAGGGGCTGGTGGGGGAACGGGCCCCCGTTGTCCCCACGGCCCCATTCGAAGAGACAGACCATTGCGGCCCGCTCCCGGGGGGCCAAGGGCTCCTTCCCCATCTGCCGGCACCTTGGGGCTGCCCGGTCCCCAGAGGAGGGTGACAAGCGTTGGGGA
>NW_008813238.1:0-244 GCF_000699105.1 Pygoscelis adeliae | reverse complement strand
CTGCTGTTCTTACCGCTGTCAGGAGAGCTAATAAAACAGGCTAGCAGGCAGAGCTCGGCCCCTTCGAGCTGTTGCCTCCTGGAGCCTTCCCAGTCCACAGTTTCATCTCTTCTCCTGGCCTGGCCTGACATGAGAAACCGCCCCCAAAGACATTTCTCTCCAGGGACCCCACTCTGCAGGGACCTCTCTCCCCGTGTCTCTGGCTTCTTGGTCCTTTGCTTTCTTTCAGGAGATGCCGCTGAAC
>NW_008813237.1:0-245 GCF_000699105.1 Pygoscelis adeliae | reverse complement strand
GGCTGTGGAGGAGCTGAGTATGTCTTCCTTAGCTCCAAGAGACAGTGACTGGAAGGGACCCATTGTCCTGTTTCCCACCCTCACCTTCCTCTGCGAATGGTGAAAGGTCTGCTTGTGCCCCCACCTTACCTCCTACCACCCAAGACAATGCCTTTCTTCCTTGACAACTCGAGACGACACAAAAAAAGATTATGTGGAGGCAGAGGCTGAAATGCGGAAAACTTTAATGACTCTGAAGAGGGAAA
>NW_008813236.1:0-245 GCF_000699105.1 Pygoscelis adeliae | reverse complement strand
GTGAGCAGTGGGTCTGGCAGCCCCGGGCCAGGCTTGTTGAAGAGGGTGAAGATGTTGTGGAAGAGCTCCTCCTGGGGCCGCTGGCAGAGCAGCGAGTGCTTCTCCACGGCCGGCTCCCTGCAGGCGTCAATGTTGTGCCACTTCTTGCGGATCTCGTCGAGCATGCGCCGGACCAGGAGGCTGAGGGAGTTGATGGTGGCCATGATCTCCTCCCAGGCACACTGCCAGGCCAGCGTGTTCTTGTA
>NW_008813235.1:0-245 GCF_000699105.1 Pygoscelis adeliae | reverse complement strand
GCTGACAGTTTTTCTCATATTGCCAAAGATTTTAAACGCAACAGTTTCATGATCACTGTGGACAAGACAGCCACCAACCGTCACTTCACTCATGCAACCATCTCTATTTACAGACAACAGATCTAGGAGGGCACCTTTCTTACTCAGCTCCCTTAGCACCTGTATCAAACAGTAATATTCATTGTGCTTCAGGACCTTGACAGGCTTGAGGAATGCGCCCATGCAAGCCTCATGAAGTTCAACAA
>NW_008813234.1:0-245 GCF_000699105.1 Pygoscelis adeliae | reverse complement strand
CTCTGCCTCCTCGCTAATATCCGTCAGGTACCGGCGCTGCCCGGGGGGTCGGGGGGGCCTGGGGGTGTCAGGAGAGCCCGAGGCAGCCACCGCCATCCCGCTGCTGCGAAGGGGTTTTGATGAAAAAGAAGGGTTTTGGGAGTGGGAGATTCACTGCCCTGGGCAGTGCTTATTTCTAGAGCAAAATCCTGTTACAGAGAAGGTCCCCGACGGGGAAACTGAGGCACAGAGTGGGGAAAGGGCTT
>NW_008813233.1:0-245 GCF_000699105.1 Pygoscelis adeliae | reverse complement strand
ACACTGGGACAGACACACGGACACAAGGACAGGCCCCAGGACACAGGGACAGACACACAGACAGGCCCTGGGACAGACAGAGAGACAGCGGGACAGACACTGGGACAGACATCGGGGCGCAGAGGCACGTGGACAAAGGGACGCCAGGACAGACACATGGGTGACACACGGAGGCAGGGACGGACACACAGACAGGCACATGGACACACGGGCACACACCTGGACTGACAGACACCAGGATACCC
>NW_008813232.1:0-245 GCF_000699105.1 Pygoscelis adeliae | reverse complement strand
TTGGACGAGGTGCGAATTGCTGGAGCCTACGCAGTGGGCTATATATCTGTACGGCTGCGAGAGACGGCATCGTGCTCTGCGGACACGGATTTAGCTGGAAACCCGACATATATATATATAAAATATATGTTATTTTATATATATGTATTGCGTTTATATGTATATTTATTTAAAGCGGGAGCCAGCGTGCTCTATCCAGTCTGATATAGTATCTAGGACAAATACAGTGTATTAACGACATAGTT
>NW_008813231.1:0-244 GCF_000699105.1 Pygoscelis adeliae | reverse complement strand
GGAAGGACAGAAATCTGGGTAACCGGGGTGGGGGGCAGAGGGACGGGCTGGCCCAGTCACAGGTGACTCCGCTCCGCGCTTCAAGGTGCCGAAAAAGAAAGAAGGTCCCTTTGCGTCACCCTCGCGGGATGCCAAGGGGACGTTAAGGATCTCCCGCTTTCCAACAGGAGGCGAGGGGGAGTGTTAAAGCCCCTTGGTAGAGCCGCACAGTCATTTTCCAACAGATCGGCTAAATCACCCCGAG
>NW_008813230.1:0-245 GCF_000699105.1 Pygoscelis adeliae | reverse complement strand
TGGTTTCCTGGTCATGCCTGGACATCCTGGGAGCTGGTAGATGCAGTGATGGGGAGCTGGGTATCGGGGTACATGGGGTTCCCAGGGCACCTGAGCATCCTGGGCGCTGGTGAATGCAGCAACGGGGAGCGGAGTATCAAGGTACACGGCGTTCCTGGGGTTCCCAGGAGGCCTGGGCATCCTTGGGAGCTGGTGGGTGCAGCGATGGGCTGCTGAGTGTCGGGGGGGGGGGGGGGGCGGGGGGG
>NW_008813229.1:0-245 GCF_000699105.1 Pygoscelis adeliae | reverse complement strand
TAGGGGTACTCAAACCTTGGGTTCTTGTGCACAGGGATATTTCTGGCACACCCTGGCAGGGGTAAGGGTGTCAGTCTCATGCAGTGCAGGGTGCACAGAGGTGATGGTGCTGGGGAGAGGCAGAAATATCAGTGGCATGAGGTGCTGCAGGTATTTGGGTTTATCAGTACCGTGGCAATGCTGTGCTCTGGGGTTTATTGATGTATTTGGTTTATTTCTGTATCAGAAGTAGTGTGGCCAGCAGG
>NW_008813228.1:0-245 GCF_000699105.1 Pygoscelis adeliae | reverse complement strand
TCGCTGGGTGCCCCGGCCGGGGAGGCTCCGGGGGCTGTACGAAACCTCGTCCCGTGCCAGCATTTCCAATGAATCAATGGGATAGCGTGGGTAATTACAGGCCTGTCAGGGTGACATCAATCCTGGACAAAATAATGGAAGAGCTGATGTGGGACCTCATTAATAAAAAATTAAAGGAGGTAATATAATAAATGCCAATCAACACGGGTGCATGGAAAATAGGTCTTGCCAAACTAAGTTGATAT
>NW_008813227.1:0-245 GCF_000699105.1 Pygoscelis adeliae | reverse complement strand
GTCCAGCACTGGCCACGGGACCTCGGGGACCACGGGGACAGCAGGCACAGAGCCAGCAGCAGGATGGTCCTTTCCCACCACGTTGGTCCATCTCACCTCCCCGGCAGGCTCCAGGATGCTGGAGGGGGATTTTGAACTCCTGGCGCCGAGGCTGAGGAGCTTGGCCGGACCCTGCTATACCAGGGAGCCCCAGTGCTGGGGGTCGGAGGGTGCTGAGCACTGTCTCCATGCTGATCTTCTCGGCG
>NW_008813226.1:0-245 GCF_000699105.1 Pygoscelis adeliae | reverse complement strand
TAGGCAGCAGGATCCTGATGGGGGCGAGCGAGCGATGAGATGTTGGCTGAATGACGTGTCCCCAGAAGGAGGGCTGGATACGTCCCTCTGCCCCGGCACCCCCCTGGAAGCATCATATCCAGACAGCTGGGTCCTGCCCTCAGCTCCCACTGGGACAGGGATGGGGAGGGGGGGCAGGCTGGGATTTAGGATCCATCTTGCACTCTGCAATTGTGTCGTGGGAGAGGCTGGGGAGGGGCTCCTGG
>NW_008813225.1:0-245 GCF_000699105.1 Pygoscelis adeliae | reverse complement strand
GGGGGAGATGCTCCAACCGCCGTATTTTGTTGCACAAACATTGCTGGGTTTTTCAGGATTGCATTGATCCTCCTGCATAAAGGGCCCATAAATCCATCCAATATCCCGGCTGATTGATCGCCGCCCTTTGGAGGGAGCTGGCCAGGCCTGCAAATTTAAAAACTATACGGATAAATTACAGACGAGGTCGCTACGGTGGGAGCATCTCCCCCGCGCCCCGGCATGCGTATGCACACGCATGCAGC
>NW_008813224.1:0-245 GCF_000699105.1 Pygoscelis adeliae | reverse complement strand
GCCATTTGCTGGCGTATGTTTTAATGTAATTTTCCCATTTGCCAAGGGTGTTAAATAGAAAGCTAACGTGTTCTAGCACTGAAAAGCCCAAGCTTTGATTTTTACGGTCCATCAGGCAGGGTATGGATTTGGGAGAGGAAATTGGTTTCAGCCAATTTCTCCTTTGACTTCAGACAGCTCCCTTGCTTCTCAGTCTCTGTGTGTTTAAATTGCCCATAATTAGTCGGTGAAGTTTTTGATACCAC
>NW_008813223.1:0-245 GCF_000699105.1 Pygoscelis adeliae | reverse complement strand
TCCCACAGCCTCGCCAGGTGCCACCCGAGGACTCCCAGCGTGTCCCCTCGTGGGGGGTTGTGGCCCGGGTGCTGCTGCGAGGGGCAGATCTGCCCCCGGCCAGGGCCCCTCTGGGGTTTTGGGGCTCCTGACCCCGCTCTGCCATGGCACCCGGGGAGGGGACGCTGCAGCTGGTGACAGAGCCCCTGTGGTGCCACCGTGCACGGGCTCCTGGTCCTGTGCTGGCGTGACACGGTGGCAGCGCA
>NW_008813222.1:0-244 GCF_000699105.1 Pygoscelis adeliae | reverse complement strand
TTTTTATTTTTTTAATTCTGTTAATTCATCATTAATTAAAAGATGACTTGACTGCAGGGAAAGTGCAAACAGAAAAATAAAGCAGCTCTACTGCCAGACTGCTCTGAACTGTCTCAGAAGTAACATACATCCCATTCTTTAGTGCCTGCTGCAAGATTATAAAAACAGGGAAATAACTCTGATAACAAAATACAAGATAAAGCCCAACTACTGTAATTCATCTAAAAAAAAAAAAAAAAACCAA
>NW_008813221.1:0-244 GCF_000699105.1 Pygoscelis adeliae | reverse complement strand
GAGCCACACCGTGGCACGTGCCCAGCCCTGGCACCGTGCCGGCCCTGAAGCTGCCCATCATGCCGCGTGGGAGCCCCTGCCCGAAGCGTGGGGGGACACGGCCCAGGCAAGCGCCTGGAGCAGGTTTTTAAGCAGCCGTATCCTGGCGTTTTGTGTCCAGGTCCCAGCGCTGTGGTCCTTAGCCAGGCTGGCTGTGTCGCCAGGCAGGGCTGTCCCCAGCAGTCGTGCCATCAGTCACCCAGTG
>NW_008813220.1:0-245 GCF_000699105.1 Pygoscelis adeliae | reverse complement strand
ACTGCCGGCACCGCAGCACCTCAAGCCCTCATGGTGGCTTGCACCAAGTGGGGGCTTGCAGGAGGCCCAGGGCCATCCCAGCAGGGATCTGGCAGCGGGCAGGGGTTCGGGGAAGGTCAGGGCTTCCCCGGGGCGTGGGGTGTCGAGGGTGAGGGAGTTGGCAGTGTGAGTCAGCCCAACGTGTCCCGCTGACACAGCCAGGCCTGTCTGATTCAGAGTGGATGCGGGAGAGGAAGGGCTGCCAG
>NW_008813219.1:0-244 GCF_000699105.1 Pygoscelis adeliae | reverse complement strand
TATGAAATACATATCCTGTTGTCTTTTCCAATCATTGTTTAATGGACTGATCTATGTTCAAACTCTGAATGCTGTCCGGAATCACCAAATTAATGGAGAAATTAATGCAGAAACAAGTTGGAGACTGGCAAAACGTCAAGTTCCTGAATTCACATTTGCCTACAAATGCTCCTGAATGTATTTATGAAGGCACTCTGCCTGAACAGTGACACTTGATGATGGTTTTCTCAGTATGATCGATAGC
>NW_008813218.1:0-244 GCF_000699105.1 Pygoscelis adeliae | reverse complement strand
AAAGCGGGGGCTGAGGCGGACGGCTGCGGTCTGCACATTCCTCCAGGAGGGACGGAGCGGGGATAGGAACCACCGGGAGTTGGGGGGAATGTACTTTTAAAGGGAAATTAAGTTTTTGGCTCATTTGCTGTCTGTTGGCTACAGGACAACGAGACGAAGGTTCAGCCCCAGCCCGACGCGTGGGAGGATAAGCAGGCGCTCCGCAGGATTTCCTCTCTGCGGAGGACGAGCCGTGTACCCCAGC
>NW_008813217.1:0-244 GCF_000699105.1 Pygoscelis adeliae | reverse complement strand
GGCCCTGGGGGGGCCTGTGGGGACGGTTGGCCCACAGGGGGCCAGGCGATGCCAAGGCCCTAATGAGGCTCAGTGGCACTAACGAATCTCCTCTGGTTTCACAGCTATGCTGGGACAAATTGTCGGCCTCGGCCACCGGCTCCTAAACCCGGGGACCCCGTTACCCCCCCCAGGGACCTCGTTAGGGTTGACTTTGTCGTCACAGGTGCCTGCGTGGGTAGGGGGGGCCAGGGCCAGGCGTTTC
>NW_008813216.1:0-244 GCF_000699105.1 Pygoscelis adeliae | reverse complement strand
CCCCCAGCCCCCAGCTTCCCTGCAGAGCCCGTGCAGGATCAAGGCCAGCGTCTCCGAGGGGAAAACAATGTGCCGCTGTGTGCGCTCCGCCAACAAGGTCATGTTTTGTCTCTGTCCTCCCTCCCCCCCCCGGCACACATCATCTCACCCCCGTTAGAGCGAAATTTCTCTGTTAATTAAAACAGGCGGCATCTTCCTTATTGACTTTTGGTTGCCAGTTGATAAAGCCTTTGAATGGCTGCCG
>NW_008813215.1:0-245 GCF_000699105.1 Pygoscelis adeliae | reverse complement strand
GCCCCTCACCATCATCATCACCACCATCAAGGTTACGAGCCTTTCCGACCTCAGCCCTTCGGTGGCGAGGAGCTACCGCCGGCCGCCCATCACCATCCCGGCCATCACCATCATCATCATCACCACCTGCGCTTGGAGGACCGCTTCTCCGACGACCAGTTGGTGAGTATGTCGGTACGGGAGCTGAACCGGCAGCTGCGGGGCTTCAGCAAGGAGGAGGTGATCCGCCTCAAGCAGAAGAGGAG
>NW_008813214.1:0-244 GCF_000699105.1 Pygoscelis adeliae | reverse complement strand
GCCTGCTTCTGTTTCACACTCACACATACATGTGCTTGCCGCTAGTGCACAGCCCCTTGCACTAGTGCACACCCCCTCCTTGCACCCCTCACCCTGCCCTGTTCACTAGCGCACCCACCACCCCATGCACGCCCCGGCGCACTGGCACACCCCCCCTCCTGCTCACACTCACACCCCTTGCACTACTGCACACACAACCATGTGCACAGCCCCTCGCACTAGTGCACAACCCTCCCTTGCGCCC
>NW_008813213.1:0-244 GCF_000699105.1 Pygoscelis adeliae | reverse complement strand
CATTTCAAAGAGTCTCCCAGTCCCTCCCGGCCCGGGGCAGCAGGCTGACTCTTGGGCACACCTAGCACCCTCAGCCCTTCACCTGTGGATGCGTGGCCGTGGATGTACACACGGAGGGGATTTTCTGAATATCAGCCTTCATTAAATTATCCAACAAGTTGTACTCCAGAACGGCCCTTCCTATGCCAAGCGCCTGCGCCATGCCAGCTCGCATTCATCTGTACCCAGCCTCTTCAGGGCGCCC
>NW_008813212.1:0-244 GCF_000699105.1 Pygoscelis adeliae | reverse complement strand
TGGCTTTGGCTTCACCTTCCTCTTCCTCACCTGTGCCCTGCCTGGCGGGGGTGGCAGTCAGCTGAGGCTGTCTGGCCCCTCCCTGGGCCGGGCACAGCTATAAAAGCCCAGGGTCGGTCAGAGGGCGGCACGCAGGAGCCGGGAGCTATTGGCAGGTGAGTCCGAGGGAGCTGGGGCTGGGGTCCGGGGGTCTCGCCCATCCAGGGATGCTGCTGCCGGGCAGGGGGATGCTGCAGTCCCTGGG
>NW_008813211.1:0-244 GCF_000699105.1 Pygoscelis adeliae | reverse complement strand
GAGACCCCCAGCCACAGACCCCTCTTAGACAGACGCACAAGACTGGCTGCGAATCCCAGGCTTGCACGTGACAAAACGCACGTGTCTCCGCATGCCAGCATATTTCTGATTGGCACAGCTTCCTCCTCGCCCATCCCCCCCCAGCTCCCCAATTAGTACAATTACCTCCCCTTAATTAAGGGGCAGACAAAGGGGAGGACGTGAGCCTGGCGTATTTTCTGGGGCGCCTGTGGAAAGGCAACGC
>NW_008813210.1:0-244 GCF_000699105.1 Pygoscelis adeliae | reverse complement strand
CGTTCGGTTGCGCGTCTCTGCGGTGGTGCATCCCGCTCGCGGGCTCCTCAGGTAACCCTGTGCCGAGCCTAACCCCAAGCTGAGCATAACCCCAAGCTGAGCCTAACCCCATGCCGAGCCTAACCCCAAGCCAAGCCAAACCCTGCGCCAAGCCTAACCTCGCAGGTGCTGCCGGGCCCAGCTCCGAGCGGCGCCTCATTCCCCAGCTTGCTTGTGCTTCTGCGGACGAGCACGTTCAAGGCTG
>NW_008813209.1:0-244 GCF_000699105.1 Pygoscelis adeliae | reverse complement strand
GGACCAGACAAGGGACATCCAGAAACCAGGACAAGGATGGGGATGGGACACCCAGGGACCAGGCAAGGGACACCCAGGGACCAGGACAGGGACACCCAGGGGACACCCAGGACAGGGTAAGCCAGGACAGAAGGACACGGACCGGGAGCAGAACTAACCAGAATGGGCACAGAGGGAGGGGACAGAGGGATTGCAGGACAGTGGGACAGGGACAGCCGGACGGGGACCGGCAGGGCGAGGCCGA
>NW_008813208.1:0-244 GCF_000699105.1 Pygoscelis adeliae | reverse complement strand
GAGGAGGGTTC
This sequence comes from Pygoscelis adeliae, assembly GCF_000699105.1. Taxonomy (NCBI): domain Eukaryota; kingdom Metazoa; phylum Chordata; class Aves; order Sphenisciformes; family Spheniscidae; genus Pygoscelis; species Pygoscelis adeliae. The sequence goes on along the minus strand of NW_008813208.1, from coordinate 233 downwards.
TTGCCATTCATTCAAGTTCTATTTGATGCAGGTTGGGTTGGGTTTTTTTTCCCCTTCTCTTGAAACGTTCATTCCTCATGAGGGAATTTTAATTTTAGAGGCAGCAGCACTTTTGCAAGATGAAGTGATTGCTGAGCACCAAGTGCCGAATGATGGAAGCTCCAGCAGGGAGGGAGGAAAAAGGCAAAATGAATCACAGGCATGAATCCCTCGGACCCCCATTTCTCATCCAG
>NW_008813207.1:0-244 GCF_000699105.1 Pygoscelis adeliae | reverse complement strand
CGGGTTTTGGGAGCAGGCGGTGCAGCATGGCACGGCACAGCTAGCGCAGCCGGCCCCGCCGCTCACGGCCTAGAGGCAGCCAGGTCGATATTTTCCAACTTGAGAGCTTAAAATAGGTCATCTATCTCCATTCCTTTTTAAATCAGGTCTTGCTGCCTGCTGAAGACAAACTTGGCTTATTAATGGGACAGCACCGACTTGAAACCTAGTCTTTTTTTTTTTTTTTTCCCTTTAATGAGAATAA
>NW_008813206.1:0-244 GCF_000699105.1 Pygoscelis adeliae | reverse complement strand
GAGATGTGTTTCCAAAAAGGTATGAGGCAGAAGAGCTTTAGCGGGAGGTGCGCTAGGTGGGAACCTCTGACTCGAGCGAAGAACCCCGCGCTGCCTCCGAGGGCTCACTCTGCAGGCAGTGCTCGCTCTCTCTGCAGTGCGGCGGGGTCGGTAGGCTGTTTGCTCGCTGTCTGCAGAACCCCACAGAGATTCGGTCTCACCACGTGTCAGACTTGGCTGTTCTGAATGAGGTGGGGAAGCTTTT
>NW_008813205.1:0-244 GCF_000699105.1 Pygoscelis adeliae | reverse complement strand
GGCTCTGACCCACAGGATGCCCACGCGGGTTGGGAACAAGCAGAGGCCGGGGCTGCGCGCAGGCGTGTGCGCAGGACAGCGCGGCGCCCCGCGGAGCACGGCCCGCACTGGGAGGGCGGTGTTTGTTGTTGCAGTGTACCGGGAGGTGGTGGTGGTGGTGGTGATGTCCGTCGGGGCAGTGTCCCAGGGGTGTCCTGCCCCAAAACAGCATCGCCCTAAACGCCGCCTTACGCGCAAGGTGGAG
>NW_008813204.1:0-244 GCF_000699105.1 Pygoscelis adeliae | reverse complement strand
GTCGTGGCGCGGGGCCGTGGCACAGGGTGGGTGCTGCTCGGGCACACCAGGCTGGGTGGCGGGTGCAAAGCAGAGCATGGAGAAGGGGGAAACTGCCCCAGGGTCCCGCAGCCCCGTGCGGGGCTGTCCCTGTCCCCACCTGGGGCTGGGGGCTACGTGGGAGCTGGGGGGGCAGCGGGCCCAGGTGTAACCGGAGCCCCCGGGCTGGCCTGACCCGCTCACGTAACGCCTGCCCGGCACTTAT
>NW_008813203.1:0-244 GCF_000699105.1 Pygoscelis adeliae | reverse complement strand
GCCAGCTCCCTCAGCACCCATGGGTGCACCCCATCAGGTCCCATATGATAACAGATGTTAGGAGCATGGCTCCTCCAGCAGCTCTGGCCAGCGCAGGACTTCTTCCTGCCTGGCCACTGGAGCACCTGGATATGACTGCTGCTTTCCAGTATGCAGGTTCAACCAGAGGCAAAGCTGAGACACTGGCTGGTCCAGCTGGGTGCTTGTTACAAACATGCAGCACTCACACACTCATCCCACAGGC
>NW_008813202.1:0-244 GCF_000699105.1 Pygoscelis adeliae | reverse complement strand
CGCCGGGCAGGGGACAGCCCCTGTGCCGGGAGGAGAATGGGGTGCAGGGGGGCCAGGCTCGCAGGGACCCCCCCGGCAGTGCCACGTCAGCAGCTGAGCTGCGTCCCGTCCCAACGCGTGTCTCGTGCACCGCGTTGCCGTGACCTCCAGCCCGGCGGGGCCGTTTGCAGCCCGGTGGGGGGTGGGCAGCTCCCCTGGGGACGCGGGGACATCCCTGCGGTGGCATGTGTTCAGCCCTTGCTTG
>NW_008813201.1:0-244 GCF_000699105.1 Pygoscelis adeliae | reverse complement strand
AGTGGTGCAAGCGCCAGCTCTACGCCACAGAGTTTTACAAGAAACTATTGCTAAAAAAGGTCACTGATGGCAGAAAATGAGAAGCTCCATCCCAAAGAGGAGCAGCCAGCCCTAGGCCCTGGCTGCCGGGAAGGAGCTGGCTGCGGCTGCGGAGGGAGCTCGACCTCGTGTCCAGCCCAGGCTGCAACTGGCCATGGCACGGAAATCCCACGGGCGTCTCGAAGGTGCCGTTGCCCCGATGCTG
>NW_008813200.1:0-244 GCF_000699105.1 Pygoscelis adeliae | reverse complement strand
GGAGGAGGAAGAGGAGGAGGAGGAGGAGCTTGACATGAGGATGAGGAAGGAAAAGATGAGGATGATGACGAGGAAGATCATAAGGAAAATCATAACAACAAAAATATTGAGAAGATGAAGGAGAACGGGAAGGAGAACGATGAAGAAGATGACGATGACGATGATGACAAGGAAGAGGAAGAGCAGCAGGATGGTGAGGATGAGGGTCAGGATGGTGAGGAGGAGGAGGTGGCGAGGATGAGGA
>NW_008813199.1:0-244 GCF_000699105.1 Pygoscelis adeliae | reverse complement strand
CAGAGACCGTCTGGCGCCTGCCCAAGTTCGGGAGCTTCGCCAGCTTCGAGGCGCAGGGAGCGCTGCAGAACATGGCTGTAGACAAACAGAACTTGGAGATCATGATGAAAAGGTCCAACCGCTCGCAGGCAACCATCGGTAACAACCCGGCCGCGGCACGGCCAGTGCCTTCACCCCTGGGGACCCTGCCAGGGCCGTCGCTCCCGCACCCCGCCGCCCAGCCGGCAGCGGGGTGCACAGCGCC
>NW_008813198.1:0-244 GCF_000699105.1 Pygoscelis adeliae | reverse complement strand
TCGGTGGCTTTTAGCATCCCCGGCCACTGCTGTCCCCAAGCGGGTCCCCGACCGGGATGTGACGAAGCACGTACCTGCTCCGGGGAGGATGCCGGTACCAGGTATCCCCACACCCGGCACCAACCCGGGCACGACGCCGACGCCGGGCGTCACTCCTGGCACTCCGGCAACACCGGGCACCCCGCCTGGCACCCCTCCGACTCAGGCACCTGCGGAGAGAGGGCGTGAGACAGCGTGGGGGTGA
>NW_008813197.1:0-244 GCF_000699105.1 Pygoscelis adeliae | reverse complement strand
TCAGTGATAACAGATTTTTTTCCACCAACTGCAGGAGATAGTGCTAATCTTTTAATAAAAGATCCCATTACAATGGGATCTGTCTGGACAGACTATAATAGATCCAGAAATACAGCCGTGCTAATATTAGAAGACAGTTGTTTGGGTGCCTCAGTCCGGGCCCTGGTCCTGCTTTGAAAGTGGGCATGAATCACAATGTCCCTCGGTACCACCTGCGGTCACACGCATTAAGAAGCAGACTGGT
>NW_008813196.1:0-244 GCF_000699105.1 Pygoscelis adeliae | reverse complement strand
GCAGGATGTATACGGGAGAGGGGGGGGAATTGTTAGCAAGGAGATGATTAAAAATATCCACCCTATTTCTGGCCGGCACCGGGCTGGGATTGGGAAGAGCTGTTGGCAAAAGGGAGCCGTGCCGGAGCCGCTCCCAGCTCTGTTCTTTCCGTGCCGGTCACCTTCCTCCTGCCAACACACGGACAGGAAAGCCTTGAGAGGGAGGACAGACGGACATGGACCATGGGGGTCACGGGATGGTGGG
>NW_008813195.1:0-244 GCF_000699105.1 Pygoscelis adeliae | reverse complement strand
CTTTTTTCTCATCTTACTGGGTCCATGAACAGAGGCTATCACTGCTACACTCGAACACCGTGAGGCAGTATCTCCAATGATACGTATATATTAGTATTCTGACGGACACTGGAGAAAGCAAGGATGAAAGCAATTAGAGTACATGCAGTTAGGTTTGAGAGTGATTTTAACTGCACTTTGAGTCAAACATTTCATAGAATGGTAGTGACGTGCGAAATCAAACTTCACAACTCCAAAGAGTTAT
>NW_008813194.1:0-244 GCF_000699105.1 Pygoscelis adeliae | reverse complement strand
GGGAGGCGAAGCCGGAGTCGAGGCAGGGAAGGCGGTCCTGCCCAGCCCGGTCCCTGGGGACGGCTGTTGGGGATAAGGCCAGCAGGGCTGGAGCCAGACCCCGGGGACCAGGGACCCTCCTCTGCCCTGCAGTGATGACTCGGAAGGGACAGTGCCAACTCCGTCCCCACGTTGGGGCTCTTCCCCGGCCTCAACCCCAGGCTCGTTCCCAGGGTTCAGGGCAGGGGGAAGAAATCCCCGCGGG
>NW_008813193.1:0-244 GCF_000699105.1 Pygoscelis adeliae | reverse complement strand
CAAGCGCCTCGCCCTCGCCCCGCTCCCCGGGTAATTACAAGCAGAGTGCTCGCACAGTTTTTAATAACTGTCTCCCTTTCAGCACATCGAAAAAGCAATATATTTAAAAGATATATTAGGTATGCAACACTTGATAGGGAGCTCGGGGGAAATGATCTCCTGGATGTTACTCTGAAAGTATTTTGGTCTGGCTGATTGCAGAGGAATTTAATTTTGACCAGCCAAATCCCTTCTTTCAGGTGGT
>NW_008813192.1:0-244 GCF_000699105.1 Pygoscelis adeliae | reverse complement strand
GCAAACTTACACTGGTTTTAAACAGTTAGAAGGATAGAATAAAACCTTTCTTTACTATCTGTTGTATTACTTATACCTCCACAGATACAAGCAGATATATCACTTCAAAAAAGAAAGAAAAGAAGCCTAGATTTGTAGATTTCCCTGGTATGGTTTTAGCAAACATTGACTAAAATATCTCATGTTGTAGATGTTGTAGTTTTGGTATTTTTTACCTTTGTCTTGGTTTTGGCAGGGATAGAGT
>NW_008813191.1:0-244 GCF_000699105.1 Pygoscelis adeliae | reverse complement strand
CTGCCCCCAGCAGCCTCCCCTGCAGCCCATCAGACCTCGTGAGCGGCCAGGCATGAAAAATCTGATAAGCAAACTCCCTGCCCAGAGAGGGACAGAGACTTCGTGACGTCAGATAATTACATCAAACAACTCGATGAAAAAAACCCAAAGCCCAGAAAACTAAACTCAAGAGTCGTAACAGCTGCTCCGTTTGGTCTGCGCGGCGATGCCACCAGGACCGATTTCCTCTCTCCGTACGTGACTC
>NW_008813190.1:0-244 GCF_000699105.1 Pygoscelis adeliae | reverse complement strand
AAAAAAAAAATCTAAACATGGAAAAACTATTAAATATTGAGAAAAACATTGCAAAATATAAAATAAATAAAAAAAGGAAAGGAAACTTTGAAGCTTATGTACAGAGCAACGCCAGGGCTAGCAAAACAAATGCTAGTCCTAGATTACTTACTGATTTAAAATTTAAAAAAAAATAGTAAAATAAAAAATACAAATTAATGTTCTATAAACCCAGGGGAAAAGAGTTTTCAGCACAGTACAAAAA
>NW_008813189.1:0-244 GCF_000699105.1 Pygoscelis adeliae | reverse complement strand
TAGCAGAGACATGTTGGTGCAGGGGGCAGGCGGGGTTTTTGGAAAAGGACTGGGGAGAGGGGGGATGCCTGTTTCCCAGGACAAGAGGGGAAGTCTATCTCCTCTCTCCCCAGTTGTGCCGCCTCCCTGCTGGTGTCATAATGCACCTTCAAATGATGCGGGCTGCTGCCACAGGGGGATGCCCCACATCACAGGGAGGTCTCCCCAGCGCTGCGGCAGTGCCGGCACTTCCCGGCGAGGCCTG
>NW_008813188.1:0-244 GCF_000699105.1 Pygoscelis adeliae | reverse complement strand
TGGAAAGGAAATGGATGGGCTTCTCTGTCCGTAAACTGCCAACAACATGCAGAGGTAGCTCAGGATTTGACAGGTCTCATTTGCAATGAAAAGCAGCTGAGATCCCTTTCTCCTCCCGCTACACAACAAACTCTGTCTGAACAGACACGGCTCTCCCCTGCTGTGGTCCCCAAGGACCTTGCGGTGGAGTGGGGAGAAGAATTTTTATCATTATTTGACAAAGTGGGAGCTGAAGTCCCAAGAG
>NW_008813187.1:0-243 GCF_000699105.1 Pygoscelis adeliae | reverse complement strand
TGCCTCTGGAGCGAGAGGTGCCAGCGCAGGGTCGCAGCTCCAGGAGAGCCCTTGGAAGGAGCCATGGAGCATCGTCGCACTGCTGGCGTCCGAAACGTGGACGCACTGCTGAGTGCAGTGGGCAAGAAGGGAGAGGTGAGCAAGGGGCCGATGGAGGGGGCTCAGCCCAGGAGCCTGGGACATGCAGGGCTGCTCTGGGGCCTCGGGACGTGCCCGGGGAGCTGGGAGGGATCCAAAGGTGGT
>NW_008813186.1:0-244 GCF_000699105.1 Pygoscelis adeliae | reverse complement strand
GGCACGGGTGGAGCCGGGCGCCTTGGCCTCGTCCCCACCAGCGCCAACCCGCCCTGGGATACGATGAAAAGCGCGGTCCAAGGGCAGCCCTTCCCCTCGCCGCCCCTTTGGGCAGGGGTTTTCGGGCACGGTATCCTGCACAGTCCCAGCCCCGCGATGGGGGGCGGCTCCGGGGCAGGGCGGGACCCTCCAGGGCCAGCACCAAAGCAAATAACGAGCTGGGGAGGAAGGAGGGAGCGAGCGG
>NW_008813185.1:0-244 GCF_000699105.1 Pygoscelis adeliae | reverse complement strand
AGAAACTCCTTCAGCAGCTGCCAGGAGCCCCCGGTGTCACCACCAGGCACGGCATGGGGTGGCATGGGGTAGCATGGCATGGCATGGGGTGGCATTGGGTGGCATGACATGACATGGCATGGGTTGGCTTGGCATGAAATAACATAGGGTGGCATAGCACAGTATGGCATAGGGTGGTATGACATGGCATGAGGTAGCATGGCATGGGGTGGCATTGAGCAGCATGGCATGGCATGGCATGGGG
>NW_008813184.1:0-244 GCF_000699105.1 Pygoscelis adeliae | reverse complement strand
TGGTGCACAGCCGGCTGAAGCAGGGCCACGGCGGCACGGTGCCGCCTGCCATCTACACCGGCACGCCGGTGCCCAAGGGCGCCACATGCTTCGAGTGCGAGATCACCTTCAACAACATCAACAACTACTACGTGCACAAGCGCCTCTACTGCTCCAGTCGGCACCTCGCAGAGGACAGCCCCCCCGGGGCGCGCAAGCTCAAAGCCCCCCCCGGGGCACCCAAGGGTCCTCCCACCCCGGGGAC
>NW_008813183.1:0-244 GCF_000699105.1 Pygoscelis adeliae | reverse complement strand
AGGAGGAGGAGGAGTGTGATGGTTGGCAGAGCAGGGCTTGGCTCCCGGCGCGCTCCTGCTAGCTGGGTGTCTTGTAAAGTCGAGAGGGTTTGCCCTCTCTTGCCCTCGTCCGCTGTGCCTTGCCCGCTCTCCTCTTGCCCTCGTCGCTGTGCCTGGACGGGGGCTGCCTTCTCCTTGGCCGGCGGAGGGCAGGTCCCGCTGCTGCCTCCCACCCTCTCTGGGTGCAGAGAAAGGCCGGGGCATG
>NW_008813182.1:0-244 GCF_000699105.1 Pygoscelis adeliae | reverse complement strand
GCCCCGGGGACAGGGCACCCGCTCCCCCGCAGCCTGCGCCAGGGGTGCCCACCCTGCTCCCCTCAGCAGGGACAGGGTGCCATGGGCGCTCGCAGCCACACTTGGCGTGCAAAGCCCATGTCTTAAAATTAATCAAGTACTAATTTACTGTCGATGACAGAACGGAGGGGCTGGGGTGTGGCTGGGCTGAGCTGCGGGGCTGCTGTCCACGGTGGGGTCCCTCCCAGTCCGGGGGTGGTCTTGG
>NW_008813181.1:0-244 GCF_000699105.1 Pygoscelis adeliae | reverse complement strand
GGAAGGATGGTGCAGCCCCGGTGCCGGGAGCGGGGAGAGCGTGGTCACCTCCCGCCCGGGCGAGGGGAGGCAAAGCCACACTGGGGTGCCCTGCAGCCCCTCCCGGGCTCCTGCCCGTGCCCCTTCAGCCACGTCGGCTGCAACAACACCAGACGGAAGAGGATCAACAGCAACCTCAGCCCTTTATTGAGGTTCAGTCACACCGAGCGCTCTCCTGCGCCACGCAGGCTGTGGGCACGGCCCC
>NW_008813180.1:0-244 GCF_000699105.1 Pygoscelis adeliae | reverse complement strand
CCTCCTGAGCTGAGTATTGTGATGCAGGACCCTATGTGTTCTGCCACTAACAAAAGGAAACATGGACATTTTGTAGGAAGCAACAACTTCATCACCTTTTCAATAAGAGCCTCCACACATAATACCTTTTTCAAACCATCAGTACCACCAGTGGGCTAACATAAACCTCTGAATGATTCAGAAACTTCTCACGTTTTCTGTACTCTCCCCGCCCCCCCTCAAAAAAAACAACCCCACAAAACCA
>NW_008813179.1:0-244 GCF_000699105.1 Pygoscelis adeliae | reverse complement strand
TTCCCTCCCTCCCTCCCTCCCGCCCTCCCAGATTTCATCCCTGAAGGAGCTCACGGGTGCCTATGATGGGAGCTCAGACTCATTTCTGCCAGTGTCCGAGCGGCTGCGGGGCCAGAAGGGCAGCCAGGGGGAGCCAGGAGAGAGGGGACCTCCAGGCCGAGAGGTGAGCAGAGCTGGGCTCAATGCCATGCCCAAACATGCTGCCCCGCTCCCCCTTAACCAGGCTGGTTGGGGGGGGCTGCAC
>NW_008813178.1:0-244 GCF_000699105.1 Pygoscelis adeliae | reverse complement strand
TGCTCCAGGTGTGTGTGCTCCAGGTGTGCACAGTTGAGGTTGCACGGTCCAGGCGTGCACAGTCCGGGCATGTGTGATACAGCTTTGCATGGTCCAGCTGTGCATGGTCCAGGGTGCATGGCCCAGGCACACGTGACCCAGCTGTGCCCAGTCCAGCTGTGCATGGCCCGGGCATGCACGGTCCAGCTGTTCGTGGTCCAGGTGCACATGGTCGGCGTTGCATGGTCAAGGTTGCACGGTCCAG
>NW_008813177.1:0-244 GCF_000699105.1 Pygoscelis adeliae | reverse complement strand
GCGTAATTGCTGGACGTGGAATAGCGCCGAACAGCAATTACAAGTTTACACGGCGCACAGTGGGCTTTCCGGGTTTGGAAGCAGGAGGGGAGCTGTAAATGTCGGCTGACCGCGGGCAAATTATAGGAATAAGGGACTGAAAGGGTCTTCTTGAATCATCAGTTCTGCTTCTGCCCCGGTAGAACAGCAGCTCGCCCTCCTCACACATCTACCGAAGCTCTTGGAGGGCTGTTCCAGACCCTTC
>NW_008813176.1:0-244 GCF_000699105.1 Pygoscelis adeliae | reverse complement strand
TTCCAGCTCTCACTCACCTCAGACCTTCCGCCCCGTAGGGCAACTTAGCTGATCCCTTTGTGGCTCACTCCTGAGGTCTGAGCTTGAGTCTCAGATGTGTCCTTCAACAAGTGCCCAGCTCAAGCTTCTCTCCTATCTCCTGGACTTCACTTCAACACCAAAGGCTCTCAATCTGAGGTTAAGGGGAATCCTGTGCAACAAGCTCCATGTCCTGAACACCAGCCACTGGGGGATACACTTGAAG
>NW_008813175.1:0-244 GCF_000699105.1 Pygoscelis adeliae | reverse complement strand
GGGCCTCGGCCTGCCGGGGCCGAGGTAAGGCTCTGAGCCCCGGATTCCGGGGTTGGGTTTGGCAAAGCCCTGGGTCGGGTTTAGGCTCTGGCTGTGCCGGAGCGGAGGCCGGAGGATGGGGAGCGTCGGTCGGGCTTTCCCACCTCCCCCTCCGCTGTCGGCTTAAGGATTTTCAGGGGTAATAACTCGTGGGGAGAGGGTGGAAAGATGAGGCGGTTTCTTTACCGTGGATTTAAGTAGAGAA
>NW_008813174.1:0-244 GCF_000699105.1 Pygoscelis adeliae | reverse complement strand
GTGAGCGGCTGCGTGGTGCTTATTTGCCAGCTGAGGTTAATCCACAACAGGTGGGAAACAAGTTCACTTGTGGAGGAAGCGGCCAGAGCAGGGAGAGCACCACCAGCTGCAGAAAGTCTGCGCCCATCACCCACAGGGGAGATCCCACAGGGCATCTATCTGCCTGCCCCACAGAGGGAGAGGGTCCTGCGGATGCCTCAGATTGGCTCTGGGGTTCTTACAGCCCAGAAGAACAGAAGACAAG
>NW_008813173.1:0-244 GCF_000699105.1 Pygoscelis adeliae | reverse complement strand
CCTGTCCCCCTGCGCTGCTCGGGAGGAGGTGGAGAAGTCGGGAGTGAAGATGAGCCCACGGAAAAAGAGAGGGGCGGGGGAGAAGGTGTTCTTTAGATTTTTTTTCTTATTTCTCATTAGTCTGCTCTGATTTTGAATGACAATAAATTAACAGGAGCAGGAATAGGTGAGTGATGTCTTTGTCCTTGTCTTGAACCACAAGCTTTTTTGTTGCGTTTTCTCCCCCTGTCTTGTTGAGGAGGGG
>NW_008813172.1:0-244 GCF_000699105.1 Pygoscelis adeliae | reverse complement strand
AAAACCCTCTTGCCACGTCTCTGATGGGCGCGGGGCAGCGGGCGGCAGGACCTGCTTTCTGGTTGTGTGTGGTAGGAGGTGACGGCGTCTGGTGGAGCAGGAAAGGTGAGTCCGGGAGAGGACAGCTCATGGGACTCTGTGCATTTGAAGAGGAGCCCAGGGATGATTTTGCAACCTCGCTCCAATGAGAGCTTTCAACACTCACCGCAGCATTTGCAAAGCTCTCCTGAAACCTGTCCCAGTG
>NW_008813171.1:0-244 GCF_000699105.1 Pygoscelis adeliae | reverse complement strand
TGAAGGGCAGAGCTCCCCGCGGTGCCGAGACACCCTGCAGCTCCCTGCGAGCGAGCTCCAGGTGCTCGGGCACCGTGTCTGGAGCTCTCAGCACCACTTTATCGGTTTAAAACAGGCATTCAAAAAAATAAATGGGATTGATGATGCCTAAGAAAGCCCGGTCCCTGAAACGAAGCATCTCGGTGACTGCAACCATTCCCTGTCTCGACCAAGGGCCTTTCCCTCGCAAGGCAAACCGCCTCCG
>NW_008813170.1:0-244 GCF_000699105.1 Pygoscelis adeliae | reverse complement strand
GGCGGACAGGAGCGCCTGGCCACTGTGGCCTCAGGACAGGCAGAGAAGTGGGTCCTGCCAGAGGGAAAGCCAAGAGCCGGCCCTGAGCTGGGCGAGAGCAGCCTGGGGGAAGGCTGGAGTGGGGAGACGCGGGCAGGGAAGCCACACCTGGCTCAGGGCAGAGGCAGCTGGAGAGAGCAAGGCAGTGGAGGCAGCAGTGCCAGTGCTCAGTGGGGCTGGGGGCTGTGCCGGGAAGGGGCCAGAG
>NW_008813169.1:0-244 GCF_000699105.1 Pygoscelis adeliae | reverse complement strand
CTCTGTGAACCCCCCCCCAGCAGAGGCCTGGGGGGTCTTCCCCCGTCCTGTACCGTAACACAGTTGTTGTAGGCGTCCCGCACCACCTCGTACTCGATCTCCTTCCAGCCCTTCAGGGACTTGTCCACCAGGACCTGGGAGGTGTGGGTGAAAGCCTGGCTCACCAGTGCCGCCAGTTCCTCCCGGGTGTTGGCGAAGCCGGAGCCCAGGCCCCCGAGGGCATAGGCAGAGCGGACCAGCACCG
>NW_008813168.1:0-244 GCF_000699105.1 Pygoscelis adeliae | reverse complement strand
AGCGGCCAGGCAGGCGGCAAAGGGCGATGGCCTTAATGTGGGTGATTCAGACGGTGTAATTAGAGGGGAGAGAAGGAAATGATGGGGTGTCTGGGTCAGGCAGGCTGAGCACCGCCAGCCTCAGCAAGAGGAGGCGGCTGCAAACCCCCACAGCAGCCCCAGCAGTCACCCAGGACAGTCCCACTGGTGACCCAAAGCAGCCCCAGTTGTCACCTAAAGCAGCCCCACTGGTGACCCAAAGCAG
>NW_008813167.1:0-244 GCF_000699105.1 Pygoscelis adeliae | reverse complement strand
CCCCGCCACTGCCGGGGATGCGCAGGGGTTTGCTGGGCAGCGTGCAACCAGCACCCACTTGTGCAGGGAAAGCCCTGAGCAGGAGCATCCCCGGCCCCCAGCATCGCCCCAAACCCCTCAGCATCTTCCCCGCGGAGGGTTTGCTCCGGCAGTGAACCGGCAGAGCAGGATTCCTGCCTGCTCTCTGCCTTGGCGGCGGGTTCGTGGGGCGGGACGCTGCCTGCCCCGGTCCTGGCTCACACCT
>NW_008813166.1:0-244 GCF_000699105.1 Pygoscelis adeliae | reverse complement strand
GGGTCCTGGGTGCCTGAGTTTGGGGGGGGCTTCAGCAGCGCCGTGGGGCTCGGGCACCGTTTGGGGGACTTGGCCCAGCTGGGGGCCTGAGGTGCGATTCTGGGGACCTGGGCACCATCCTGGGGCCACGGGCATCACTTTGGGGACCACTTTGGGGTCTCAGGCACCATTTTGGGGTCACAGGCACCAACTTTGGGGACCACTTTGGGGTCACGAGCACTGACTTGAGCACTATTTTGGGGAT
>NW_008813165.1:0-244 GCF_000699105.1 Pygoscelis adeliae | reverse complement strand
GAGATGTGTTTCAAAAAAGGTATGAGGCAAAAGAGCTTTAGTGGGAGGTGTGCTAGGTGGGAACCTCTGACTCGAGTGAAGAACCCTGTGCTGTCTCCGAGGGCTCATTCTGCAGGCAGTGCTCACTCTCTCTGCAGTGCTGTGTGGTCGGTAGGCTGTTTGCTTGCTGTCTGCAGAACCCCACAGAGATTCAGTCTCACAACATGTAATACTTTGCTGTTCTGAATGAGGTGGGGAAGCTTTT
>NW_008813164.1:0-244 GCF_000699105.1 Pygoscelis adeliae | reverse complement strand
ACATCACATGGGTTCTCTATTTGCACAGATCTCCTGACGAAAAAAATCAAAGTTGGACAAGAAAAAGGATCTCTACAGCCTATGCAAGACTATGTCAGTATTGGCTCAGTCGGGTAATTAATGTCTATAAATATTAGCCCCACGGCTTGCGGACAGCCATGACCGAGTACTGGGTTTATTTATTCATTATTCTTTTTTTTTTTTTTCTTCTCCTTTTTTAAGTTAAAAATGAAAATCCAACCAA
>NW_008813163.1:0-244 GCF_000699105.1 Pygoscelis adeliae | reverse complement strand
CCCCGGCCCCGCCGCAGCGGCCGAGCGTACCTGGATGCGCCGGATGACGGCGTGGTGCATCCTGCACATGTCGGCCAGGGACGGGCTCTCCATCAGGATCTCCACGGCCTGGATGGGACCTGCCGGGCTGAGGTCGTTCATGGCCACCTGGGACAGCAAGCACATCCCCACCGCAATCATCGCCGGGCAGGGGAGGGGGCGAGGGTGGCCCCAGGACCCCTCCTCATGGGCACCGGGCTCCCCA
>NW_008813162.1:0-244 GCF_000699105.1 Pygoscelis adeliae | reverse complement strand
CCCCCCCCCCCAAAACAACAAAAAAAATCAAATAAAAATCAGTTTTTTTTCCCTTTTTTTTGCTGCGCCGGCCTTTAAAACTCCAGTTTTGTGGGTTTTTTGTTGCTGTTTGTTGGGTGAGGAGGAGGGGAAGCCGACGCCGGCCGGAGAGGAAGGATGTTTTCTGTTTCCAAGGGTGATCCCTCCCTGTTTATGCCGCCAAACACGGCACAGAGGCTGCTTTTCACCGGAGCCGGGGGGGGGG
>NW_008813161.1:0-244 GCF_000699105.1 Pygoscelis adeliae | reverse complement strand
TGAGGGAATCCTTCGCCGTCCCGCGGCTCCTGGTCAAGGGGCTCGCCGTCTTCCCGCTGGAGCTGGTTCGCTTCCTCGGCGAGACCGTGGTGCAGGTGAGCCGCCCCGGTTTCCCAGCCGCCGAGGGGAGACGCGGTACGAGCAGTCGGGCTCTCCGGCCCGCTGACGGCGGCTTTTCCGTCTGGCATTTTTTAACCTGGGTTGGTTTTCCTTTTCAATCCCCGTTTACCTGGAAGAGCAATGG
>NW_008813160.1:0-244 GCF_000699105.1 Pygoscelis adeliae | reverse complement strand
CGCTGCATGTCCCCAGCCCTCTGCCCCCAAGATAGCGTATCTCCCCTGCCTGCAACCTTAGCCCCATGTTTACGACTCCTTCCCCTCCAAGGCCTCCCAGCTGGCACCTGGGTGCCCAGCTGTCCCGGGGGGGTGTCCTCCCTCCCCACTGTGCCCACAGTCCTTCTGCTGCCCACAGGCCTCGGACAGCCTGGGCAAAGGTGCTTCTCCCTGGCCTCTGCTTGGGACGGTGCCCGGGGCGGCT
>NW_008813159.1:0-244 GCF_000699105.1 Pygoscelis adeliae | reverse complement strand
TGCAAGGGGTGACAGATCCATTCCCCGCCCCCACACAGCCCTGTCCTGTGATGATCCCCCACCGCAGTGACCGTGACACCCGAAGCGGAGCCATCCCTCATATATGGTCATGAACGGCACTGGAGAAGTCCATTGGAGGGCTGGGCTGTGTCGGAGGGGAGATAGCTCCTGATAATGTCTAAAAAGGTGCTGCTGCTTTGACTGGCTCCTCCTGCAGCTGGGTCGGCATCTGCAGAGATATATT
>NW_008813158.1:0-244 GCF_000699105.1 Pygoscelis adeliae | reverse complement strand
TGGCTCAGCTGGACTGCTTGGTAAGGAGGAGGAACAGAAAGGCATTTTGTGGGGGCTGGGAAGAGGAATGTGTCCCTGTTACAATGGAGGGGGACAGAGGGTCCTTTCATGTCTGTCATGAAAAAAAGGAGATCTGTCTCCCGCCCACCCCACCCCCCTCCCCCAATGGACTGATCAGCTCCTTCTTCACTTGCCCCGTTTACTGTAATCCCAATTCAGAACCGTGACAACTACATCCGCTCCT
>NW_008813157.1:0-244 GCF_000699105.1 Pygoscelis adeliae | reverse complement strand
TGCCGTGCCACACCGAGCCGTGCCGTTCTGAGCTGTGCTGAGCCAGGCCGGGCCATACCGTGCTGTCCTGTGGTGCGCCGTGCCATGTTGAGCCGTGCCGTGCCATGTGGTGCCACGCCATGCTGTGCTGTGCTGAACCATGCTGTGTCGAACCATGCCGTGCCGTGGCTCCAGGACCAGTGCCCCCAACCCCAGCCGGGCCTGGCAGGGGCTCAGCAGCGGGACACCCCCTCCTGCCAGTGGT
>NW_008813156.1:0-244 GCF_000699105.1 Pygoscelis adeliae | reverse complement strand
GGTCATTGAGGGCCACCAGCTCCAGGGCAACGACATCAAGCCGGTGGTGACGGTCTTCATCGGCCAGCACCGCTTCAGGACCAGGATCCGGGCGGGGAACAACCCCTACTACAACGAGGTGACCCCGGGGAGGGGACACGGGGACCCGCTGCTGTCCCCGAGCCCCACCCGAGCCCCCTTTTGCCCGTTTTCTAGGTGTTTTGCCAAAATTTCCACCGGACGCCCGCCCAGCTGGCAGCGGAGC
>NW_008813155.1:0-244 GCF_000699105.1 Pygoscelis adeliae | reverse complement strand
GAGCCCCTGCCGGTGGAGTCGCACTTGGACCACTGCATGCACGACCACTTCAATGCCGAGATTGTCACCAAGACCATCGAAAACAAGCAGGATGCGGTGGACTACCTCACTTGGACGTTCCTGTACCGCAGGATGACGCAGAACCCCAACTACTACAACCTGCAAGGTGAGCGGAGGGGCTCTGCACCGCTGGGTACGGGGTTGGAGGACAGCGGGGACCCTCCGGCCGTGGGCTCCGCTTTCG